>NC_137458.1:277140318-277320318 GCF_964235325.1 Thermobia domestica | reverse complement strand
ACGGGTTTTTTAGTTTTGATAGCTGTTGAGCCATTTCAAATTTCTAGGGGTGGCCAAAGACTTTTCAATGCAAACTGTATTAACACTTTGACCTGTCGCCATTTTGTACAAGTTTACTGTAGAGCGTCGAAACTTATTCCATCGTCTTTCTTTTGAAAATAGCTTCCAAACGATATACTACTTGACCCCCCTTGCCATTTAAGAATTTTGAGTTGGACCCTGTCTGGGACCCTCCGAGGGACCCTGGGGCAATTTTGTTTCCCTCAATACATGGTACTTAGAAATGATAGAACTATATATATATACTACTTAACTTTAAATTTGAATAATAATTCTTTCAAACTTTGCAATCGCATTCAGTGTAGTACTCAGAATATGGAGCATATAACGTTTGTATTCTTTGATTTACAGCCATGATTGCAGAAGCTCTTCCGAAGGTACATGGAATGTTCTATGTTGTTCCTAGCAGCGTTTTGGTGGAAGTAATAATACGTATGAAAAAACATTCGCTTGAATTTGTAAAATGCAAATTGCTTCTGCAGGGTTCGAAAAATGAAACGTGTACACTGGATGCTCAAGCAGATGTATTTGAATGTTGCGGTAAGTATATTACAAGTGCTTTTGCAATTTGTTTTGCCCTCAGTTTTAAAGTAAAGGAAGAAAATATATGAAATCGTAAGTTTAATGTCCGGTAATTATGTTTATAGGCAAAAGATTAGAATAAATATTAATAAATGTTGATGAAATAACATTAGACGAAATGTCCAGTTTCACTATACATGTTTTACATGTATTGACTATATTGACTATAACTATACATGCTTTTAAACATAACACACTTAACATACAATCAGTGTTGCTGAGTACAGTACTGAAAAGACACAAATCCCACTGTTTCCTCATCTGATAATTATATATTCCAAATTATTAATATTTACATCTTGTATGTGCTTATGTGTAGACCATTCAATTGCATATAAACCCATTTTGCTTTCCTACAATTTGTCAGAATCGATATTTGTTTATTATTAATAGAGGCAGAAGTCTCTTTGTAACTCGGATTTTGATATCTTGGACTTCAAATAACTAATTAACTTTCCACAAAGTTGAATTTTATTTTTTGTAGTAACACGCACTTTATTTGACCAACATATACTTTTAATTGTGATGAAGCATTATACAAGTTGCACTAGTAGCACACGCTACTAATCGACTTGTAGTTATACTGTGATGCTCGTTTCATTCCCCAGTACTAAACACAAACATGCTGTACTGAACTGCACAATTAAAAGTTCTGTACCTTTATTTTTAAAAAGTTTAACTGCTGAATATGCGTTAATTGTGGTATTTTATATGTCTTCATATTAAACAATGTATTATTTTATTGTACATAAATAAATTTTCACATTTCTTATTCACAACTCCCACACTTTTCTAATACGCCATTTCCTGAGGCGGATATACGTTTATTTCCTTAGTTGATTTTATCGAAAGTACACGATAGACTATTATCCAGTTGTTGGAGCATTAAGTCAAGATGTTTTAGAGAAATATATCAAATATATGTGTAGACTTTAATCCATAACCCCTTTCAATACTAAATAAATAAAAATATAATTAACACAACAAAATACACTTACTCAATATCTTCTACTAAAGCTTTCAAAATTTTATTATTTAAATTTCATAATACTATCTGTATACACGTTATCTTTTAGGTAATTTGTTTTTACAGTAATTTTCATATGTTGCAACTTTCCATTTATGACTCCGTAGTTGTAAAAAGAGAGTTTAGGTTCTAGAGCGTGAAAACAAAATTATATAAACTGTATGTAAATATGATTGATGATCCAAATCAAAAACACGATCTTTATAAATATATAACTTTTAATGATACGATACTAAACGGCTTAAAATAATACGTATTATACAATCACTACTATATTGCTTTCATTTTAAACATTCTGATCATAATACTTGACAGTTACTTTAGCCGGCATTGACTCGTCACTATAATGTAAATAGTCTTATGTAAATTACGTAAATGGCCTAATGCGTATATGTTGGAAATGATCGAAGACATTTATATTTACGATATTTTCACTGAAGAAATTTATACTTACGATATTTTCACTAACTATTGATGAGTGTTCTTATTTTAAAATACAAATGAGTTATCTTCGTATCATATCATAAGTGGTGAAGAAAATTCACCTCTTAGTTCTTGGAGCTAATTATTCTATACGAAAATATAAAATTCCTATCCTGGGGATCTTGACACTGTTTGGCAAAACAACGATGCTAGCGAAAATACTTTTCTAATTTGAAAATCCAAAGTGTGATGCTGATACCGTTTTTACAAATATGTTATATACTTACTAACACTGCTGGTTTTGGTTTTCTAAAAGTAGCATGTCTAATATTTTAAAGAAAACTTAACTAATGTATTGGTACACGAGCTAAATGATGTTCTAGGCCATCTTTGTGAATACACATAGCCTATAAGATTTCTAAGCCGAGCGTGAACAATTCGCGTTCTAATTGGCTGAATCGGGACCACGTGTGTAAAAGTCACTAGTGTTTGTGCAAAATTCTGACCTATCTTTTATGAGAAACTGGCACTCTTAGAGTTCTTGAAAAGCGAATATAAAGAATCAATTGAAAAGTTTCTTTCTAAAACAACACGTCAGAAAAAACAAGTTTTGAGAAAAATGAGAACTATACTACACGCTATAGTTTATCCAAATACGTCTATTTGTTACTAATATATCAAGTGTAGGCAACAGCTTGACATGTACCGTTATCTTCCAAAATGTGTATCTACACGTAGCAAACACAATAGTGTTGTTAACTTCATGTGTCGTTTTAGAAAAAAAAAAATCAATTGTCTTTGCTCACCAATCCTAATGTAAGAAATGGGACAAACTGCTAAAGTCGCTGTCAGTGTGTCTAACTCCAAACACAAGTAACACAAGTAATTGTGAATATTGCTTAATAAAATATTTTCTTTCTTTCCTGTTTCTTAAGAAAAAAAAATAAACTGAGCTTTCAAGGATTCGTTTATCGGTAGTATTCGATTACATTTGTGGTCTGATCTTTCAATTGTTTCAGCGAAATATCTCCTCTCTTAGAGAACGATTACTTTCATTCCAATGATGGTTCTTGAAGGAAGCCACATCGGTAAAAACTACACTTTTATTGCTTCAAACTAAGGGAAGAAAATTTATCTAACATACTAATTGTTGCATGCAAGTATTAGAAAATTAGGTAAGTTTTCTCTCTTGGTTTGAAGCGTTAAAAATTTAGTTCTTACCGATGTAATTTACTTAACGAGCCGCCACTACTTTATTCTTTCTTTCATTGTGCCAATAGCTCACGCATTAACGAATAAAAGACGGTGAACATATTGCTAAGAGTTTCTTTCAGAACATTACTAACGTCAAAGACAAAAATCAAAATAAGGAAAAAAACGAAAAAGGAAGTAAAGAAAAGAAAAAAAGAAGAAAGAATGCTTTAAAATTTACGAGATTTACCAAGCAGGGTTAGGGTACATATCCGCCTTCTACATAGCCCGTGTCCGATTCTCGGCGGGGCCCTGTACTGTTCGGATTCGACTTTAAATTGTAAGTCCACGTCTCATGTTGCCTGAGCACAAATCCTCAAAACAACCAAACGGGTTAACTATAATAATTATTTTGACTTTTACTGATTCTAACGTATGATATTTGCGGGACTGAATTTAGATTCAAACGACATCGGAAGTGCCACTGTTCACCTCATCGACTCCGTAAAACTATGGGTTCGGCACTAACATTGGTTATTTTCGATCATTTTTATATATTTCCCCCTCCTCCTCCCCCAAGTTGCGGGGACTGAATGTGGATTTAAACTGCATTGGAAGTGTCATCTCGGCGACCTAGAACACTATGGATTTGCCTCTAATGACGGACATTTTAGATCATTTTTATATGTCTCTCCCTCCTTCTTCCCTAAGTTGCACCGTCGAAGTGAAATGACCAAAAGCTATCCCAGCCCCAACCTCATCTATGTTGAAACTTTGATCGAGATCGGTCGAGTGGTTCAAAAGTTTAGTCACTTGGTAGTTGGTGAGTACTTCAAATTATATGCCCGTATCCAAAATCACTCTATAAAAATTGTTGCAGAAGTACCGTAGGACTCTGAAACATGGATATTTGGATAGGGTACATACTAGTTCCTAAATGAACTCTTGACCCGACTACGGTAGGCCCCACAGTATTGAAGTTATGGGCCTTTAAAGTTCATTTTTTCATGTTTTCGGCAGCTTATAACTCCGAAAGGAAGCATTTGTGCACCCAGGTTGGTCTATACTTTTTGTCTTTTCTTTGGTGTCAGGAATCATCTCCCAAACGTTGTCGGTGTTGTTTTCAAACACCCTGTATATATACACTTAATATCAATGATCAAGTTAGTTAAAGATATTTTAAACAAATATAAAAAATGAAATGCAGTATTTGTTAACAATGTTCACGTAATGTGTCTAATGAACGTAATAATACAGTGCCAAAATTGTAATATAAGATTATTAATGTAAGTGTTTGTTTTAGTCTGATTTTGATTTCCTTAACTTAGTTAACAATCTGTGGATAAAATGGATTTGTTCTTACAGCTTCCTTTATTCAATTCAATAGTTTCTCGATCCGAAAAATTCTAAGCAATTTTTCGGAATTCGGACATGCTATAATTAATAAATTTTCAGTAATAGAGACATAATTAATTTACAGCAAATTACATTGAAAGTTCTTTTTACACTAAATTTTAATCTAATTCTTTAAAATCAAAATAATTTCCTTAACCTGTTTACTAGTTGGCAGTAAGTATTGAAAATTTGTTTTCAACAATGGAGTCAGCTATATTATTTTAAAAATTCCTTCGAATGCGAACTAGAAAAAACTTCTTTTAAATGTATATGCTAGATATACTACGATAACGTATGCAACTTGGGTTATCTGAGCAAGAGATTAAATTTAGTATATAGAATTTGGCGTGATGAATTCTTTTCTTTTTAATATGCCCAATGATGTTCTTTGCGTAAGCTATTGTGCATGCTACATTATTTTTCCATCAGTCCCATAGTTTTCATGCACAGAATATATCTAGAATTGGAAACACAAAGAACCATAATGTTGGGTTCTTTAAACATGAGCTTTAGCGGTAGAAAGAGTCCGCAAATCCTGTCATTGCTATAAATGTATGTAAAAGCGTTCCCTGACTGTTCATCGTTTATAATTTTTATTATTAAAATTAAGCGTTTCAAAATACAGAACTTCAAATCAAACTATTCTTATAGAGAAAAAGTATTATTTCTTCTATCATGTAATATAGAATTCCTTATTTTATAGTGAAGAAAATTTCACATTATTGAAAATTTCCAATTCTTACAACTTAGTAAGTGTTTAGAAATGAAACTAACCATGCCCTTACTTTAGTTGTAGGACTGATGGAAGGTAGTGGCTGCACAATGGCGAACGTAACGAACTATATCCCAGTTCACCGGTCTATGACTTACGTAAGTACAATATTAAGCATATAAGCAATTTATTTTAATTTTATATGTTCTTTCTTTGGATTATACATGATATGTTTTTCAATACATTTAACAAAGAAATGGATTAACGTAATATATTCAACTAATTAGATCGTGAAAATTGTAAATAGATAAATCCTATCATATTATTAGCATTTAAAGAGGGGGGGGGGAAGTGTCCAAAAATAACACATATCATTCAATAGACCTCATTGAGCCGAACAAAATTATATAGATAAGTGTAAATTCTTATGCACAGTTTTCGAGAAAAACCTTTTTTGTAAACCTTAAAATTGATGATAAGTATGCGAAAAAACAAACAGTACTTAAATTTGCGTACCGATAGCGCGCAGGTGCAATGTGGTATGAGCTGTGAGCGCCACATGTGTGTTCAGTTGTGTGTGGACTAGTGTAGTGTGCAGTTGGAGTGAAGATAATATTACCCATAACAGAGGAGAAAGTGTTTGTTGTCGAGCACTATTTTCGTTCATGCGGTGTGCAGGAGATGAGCGCGCACGTCTACTGTATTTCTCTGGAGTTACACTTACTGGAGTTACTTATGGCACGTTAAGATGAAGGTTTCATCAGCAACATATGGTTCAGTGATGAAACCCATGTGTACCTTGATCGCTACATCAATCGATCATTGATTATTGACCCATTCTTATATGATTTGCGCAGTTTTTGCCGCCCCAAAAATCTGTCGTTATAACAACAATGGATGCAGCAAGACGAAACTATTGTCCACACTGGAAGTGAGTCACTTGCCCTTCTGCCCACAAGAGTTTGGCCATCACTTGATTTCTCATGAAACGGATTTCCCATATCCTTCCCACTCCTCTGACCTCACGGTTCCAGATGCGTACAAATGGGGTATGCTGATGGAAGCAATATTCCGAACAGATAACCCCGTACCACTATACCGGAGCTAAGAGAGAAGATTCGGTCGCTTGTATTGTAGTTCCAGCAACGCGTGTTCACTAACACGTTCATCGATCTACAGAACCGCTATGAAGAATGTGTGCAACGTAACGGTCAATATTTTGAGCACGAACCCAGGCACGATTCCTCTTAAATGTTGAGTATTATTTAGTTGACATCCATTTGACAACATTTCTTATGTTTCATTATGTTGTACAACAAATAAATAAATAAATGTCAACAATGTGATTTCAGTACTGTTTCTTTTGCCGCATACTGTAGTATGACAACCACGCTGCTACCTATTAAGAAGAAAATGATATTGAAGTGTACACTAATTAAGATTTTCATTATGACACTACGAAAACGACGATGTATATTGTGGTTAATGAGATGTAGCCCGAAATCATGATTAAATCTTAAACTTTATTTATTTATTTATTTATTTATTACTATAGTGTTGTCTAAATATTAGATATATACAGGTGAAGTTTTTTAACTTGACACTGCAAAATGTCTGAAGAAATATGCATCCGACGAAAACTTTTCAAAATGAAAAGTTAATATGTTCGTTGGGAAAATTTACCTGTGATAAAATTACCTTGTCCCCTTCCCCGGGAGGGTTGGATGGGTATTCTAAAAATTCACACATTTTTTCAGAATAAATCGGAGAATGTTTTAGGGATAGCACTTGATATATTTTGTTCATTTTTCTGTTAGTAAAAATTAGATATACAAAGTATAACTATTAAATATCTTCTTACTAAACATGTCATGCTTCAAAAATGCTATTAAATTATCCACTCTAAAAGATTTCTATTACTTTAAGTCAGTTTTTGCTTCATAATTTTTTCACTTTTATCTTCTCGTATATAATGTTAGTTTTCGGTATATTAAAAAATTACAGTAAGTGAATGAAATATACATGGATTCCAAATATGGGTATCGCGAGCGAAGCGAATAGAAGTAATACAGAGATGTCAGTATATGTTTTTAATAATAATAATAATAATAATAATAATAATAATAATAATAATAATAATAATAATAATAATAATAATAATAATAATAATAATAATAAATAAGTAAACGAAAAATCAAATTCGAAAAGAAATGAAGGAAATGATCCACTTAACGTAAGATTGACGACACCTGAGAACCCGAGAACGGAACTCACAGTTTAACGAAACATCAGAAACGGAAATATAAAAAACCAAATTTATGAAGGATATTCAAGTAAAATTTTGTGCTCTTTACAGTAAATATATGCATATGGACGCGAATGAGAAAACTCCACTAAGGAAACCAGAACACATTAACGGGAGATAATAAAGATATTCACTACGTAAACATTCAGATTATACCAAACTATACCAATCAATGTAAAAATCCAGAACAACTTCACCATATCACCTACTGTGCTGCAGCTACAATGATGAACGTAACCCAGGTAAAGGAAAGAAATACAGAAAAATCCGATAAGCCAGTTAGTACAAATAATCAAAAGGAACCAAGGAGACAGGATATCCAAATGGCAGACTCGGCTTGAAAGACGAATAAATTTCTTAAGAATAAAAAAAGCTGACAGTACAAAGAGGGAAATAAACCACGAATCTGAAGAAAAAATAGAACACATAAGTTAACCGTTAGAAATAGAAAGTATAACTGATTTCACAATCATAAAAGTTCTGGATAGACTCATAGCTGCATATGCAGGAAGGCTCTGAAGATAAAAGAAAACGACTGCTCGAAAGAAACAAAATAATGATTTTCAACAAAACCCAAAACCGTTCTACCGGAAACTCAGGACAAGAAAACTGATCAAACAGAACTGCCAATGACCAATGAAATCACGAACAATTGGTCTCAGATCTGGGAACAAACTCGAGCAATAACACTAAAAGTAATACTTTTAAAGGAGAAACAATTAGATTCAAACAATTCAAGGTATGGAATATTTTACATTACAGAAACAGACATCAGAGAAGCAATTGGAAAAGCAGCAAATTGGAAGTCTCCTGGTCCTGAGCATATTCAAAATTTCTGGTTCAAATAATTCACAACACTACACAGTAGCATCGCTACGTACTATAGCCGCATTATTCAAAATACAGGAAATATTTCTAGCTTTCTAACAACCAGAAAGATATTTCTCTTACTAAAATATAGAGATACTAAAATCCCTGAAAATTAAAGGCTGGCGACATGCCTTTCTACAATATATATATATATATTCAGTTAAATTAATGTCATGTATTTGTACATGACATTAATATATATATATACTCTCACCGGCAATAAAACAGCATTATGACAGAAGTACAGAAAGGATGCTACAGGGCCAGCAAGGTATGCAAGGATCACATTATAATAAATAGAATACTTACTGAACAAGCTACATCCCGGAAAAGAAACCTAGGTGTAGCATTTATAGACTACTAAAAAACTTTCGATTCAATTCCACTCTAATATTTAATAGACGTACTACAAATGTATAAAATACATCCTAGGATTTACAGATTTTTGGAAGCATCTATGAAACAATGGATCACAAAACTTTATCTATCCAATGAACGGAACAGAATAGTATCATAGAAAATAAAGTTAAAGAGAGGCATATTCCAAGACGACTATTTTAGTGACCTACGGTTCTGCATAGCTCTCAACACTCTCAACAGATCTTTAGCAAACACGTCTTACAGCTTTAAAGTAAAATCACGCAACAAATCTTGTAAAATCAATCATCTGCTATACTCAAATGACTTAAAGCTCTACGCCAACTCTCCAAGTCAACTACACAGATTACTAGAAATAGTAACAGCTTTTTGCTCTAACATCTGTATTAATTTAGAAATTAACAAATGTAAGCTAGTACATCTTCAAAGAGGGAAAATAACAAACACCGAAGGATTTTTAATTGATGAACATCACAAAATAGAAGACTTAAAAGGAGAACAGTAAAAGTGCCTAGGAATAATGCAGCTTCGAGGCATTGAACACAACACAATGGAACATATATTACAGAAAGATTCCAGTCAAGAATTAAGGCGATACTCAGAACACTTCTTACTAATGCTTACTCAGTTAAAGCCATCAACACATTTACAGTACCCTTCATTACATATTTATTTGGCTTAATCAAATGAATTGAAACTGATGTAATTAATTTAACACAAATGATCCAGACTCTAATGACAGAAATCAGGATGAAATGCCCAAAAGCTGCAATAGAGCGAGTGATATTTCCCACTGAAGAAAGTGACATTGGTATCGCAGGTGTACCAAAACTCCACAAAGAACAAACTGAAGACCTTCGCCAATATTTAATCAACAGAAAAGAAACCAACCATCTATTTCATATAATATGTGATACAGACTCAAAAGCTGCGTCACTCCATCTAGCGGTAGCTTTTGGAATCAGATGAACAAAAGCACAGCGAATGAAAATCAAAAGAACTCCATGGAATCTTTATCAAGAAAAATGGACTCTTTTCTGAAACATTTATGATGCCCATCCAGAACCGAATAACAACAACCCGAGGCTACTGTAAATACATACTGAAGCAAGAAATACCGGATGAAAAATGCTGAAAATACGAAGAAACATTAGAAATAATTGAACACATCACAGGTTCATACAGTATGATGGCTCCCATAGATTATAAAAGAAAACACAACAATGTTGCGAAACGTTTTCATCAGTTTTTGGCACATAACATGGAATTAATCAGTCATACTAAGCTATACTACAAATACCAGCCAGGTCCAGCACTTGAAAACAACAAATATAAATTCTATTGGGAAAAAGCGAAATCAGAACAGATGTAACGATACCTGCAACTAGACACGACAACACTATTATCATAAAATAGACCAAGAAGTAACTTTCATAGATGTAGCAGTACCATTGACTCATAAAATATGTACAACATTCAGTACGAAAATATAGACCTGGCAGACGAGATCAAGAAGTTATAGAAATGTCAGAAAATTACAGCAAGACCAATCATTATTTCAGCTACAGCAATTGATTCTGAAAGTACTGTGACGTAACTGAAACAGATAAATGCAAAATATTTCCTAAGAAACCTACAAAAATTAGTAATACTAGATACTTGTCATATGGTCAGGAAGTTCTTGGCAGAGACGGTTGTCCGATTATTAAGGTGAAACCGGTTTAAACCGAGAAAAAGCTAACTAACTAACTAACTAACTCTATGTCCTATGGAACCCGGAGGTTCAATGCCTCGCTCACAAAAGCTCTCTGCCTTCTATCCTTAGCTAACTGCATCCAGTTTCTACTTTGTATTCCAATCTCTGCGAGATCCATCTTAATAGTGTCCTCCCATCTGCGCCTAGGTCTTCCTAATGGTCGTTTTCCGATTGGTCTTCCAGTCAAGACTTTGAAAGCGTTTCTACTTTCTTCCATTCTAGCTACATGACCTGCCCACCTAAGCCTCCTAGACTTGACGATCCTAACAATGTTGGGTAAACCGTATAAATTATGTAGTTCCTCGTTATGAAGTTTCCGCCATTCCCCATTCCCGTTCCTTTTGCGTCCGAATATTTGTCTGAGCATCTTGTTCTCAAATACTTTCAGTCTATGTTCTTCCCTCAGAGTAAGTGACCATGTTTCGCAAGCATACAGAACAACAGGCATTATTATCGTTTTGAATATTTTAAGCTTCAAATTCCTCGACAGAATTCGCGATGACAAGAGATTTTGAACCGAATAGTAACACGAATTCCCTGCTTTTAGTCGACATTTAATTTCTTCGTGAATATGATTTTCGTCTGTTAATATTGATCCTAGATATTTGAAACTATCCACTTTATCAAAAGTATTATTTAATATTTTAACGCATCCATAATTTGCTGTATTATGGTCCCGACGCACTTCCATGTATTTAGTTTTCTCTGCATTTACTTCTAAACCCATGTCTCTGCAAGCGTTTAATAAGATCTCTGCATTTCTTTCTACTGTTCTCCTATCATCACCGAGAAACAGCAGTATAATAATAATAATAATAATAATAATAATAATAATAATAATAATAATAATAATAATAATAATAATAATAATAATAATAATAATAATAATAATAATAATAATAATAATAATGTAGTAGTAGTAGTAGAACTGCTACTATTACTAATCGTTAACTAAGCTTATGTGTCAAATTGAACATGTTACTGTCTCTCTTTTCCCCTCACTAAGAAGGGGGACAGCAAACTGGGACGTCACAGACCATACAGTTGGAAATGGCACTAGTGTATACTAGCTGAAATGCCCGTACTTCGCAAAAGAAAAATGTATTTATGGAATCCTTTGCGAAAAATGTAAACCCATCCCTCCTTACTCATTTCAGTTAAAGTGAAATGATAAAAACTCAGGTCGACCCAAGTGTTAACTATGTTCAAAACTTGATTTTAAATGGTTGAAACATTTCCCCGCTTTGGTTATTTTATGAATAGAATATGGAAAATTAACATACTTAAGAAATTACCCCTCCCCTCTCCTAGAAACAAAATTTTCGAGTACGAGGTTATACATTTTAAATGAAGAGTTTATATAGAGAGTTTTGTCTGCCTAACCTGAGGGGCTTCTCAGATACTCTATTTTGGTTTGATTTTTGAGTCCTTTCGCACTTTGATGAACCACTTCGCAATTTAGAATAGCATTTTAATAAAAGAAATATGATAAAAACTCGACCTGAACCAAGTTCTATGGCCAAAAATTCATTTCAAACGGTTCACCTATTCACCCCATGATGACGAGACAAATGTCGATTAAAAGTGGCAAAAAAAAATATAGAAATTGCCTCCCCTTCTTCCTTGAAGGTGATATTTTCGAAAACGTTAGGACAAACTTCTTCTTATTTTTAATGAGGTGTTTATACACATAGTTTCATCCCCCTAATTTTAGGGATTTTTAAGATATATTTGTTTCAGTATAAATTTTGTACCTCCCTATTTCCCATTAAAATATTATTTTAATAAAAATAACATGAGAAAATCTAGTTCAAAGTAGATATTAACTATGTTCAATAATTTAGTTTATAAGTTTAGCCATTTTTCCGTTATGATGTAGGAGACAACGGCTTTTTCAAATTTATAATATATATATATATAGTAATATCACACGTGCTTGTGTTTACAAACACCCAACATGTGCTCCTATTTACAAATAACCACGTGCACCTTACTATGAAATACTAGAGCTGCAGACGATGGATACGACAGTGACACCACTGGTCATATGACGACGGGGGAACAACAGCGTCACCGTCTCCACTTGAGCGCCTATATAACCAATAGGATTCCAAGGATAGCCATCAGTTTCGACTGATAAAATCTCCTTTCTTGGCTTGCAGTGGAGCAAGTGAAGTGCCTCTCCCAAACCCAAAGCCTTAGCTTCCAGTGGAACTAAAAGTTCCTTTTCCTCCTGGCTTGCAGTGGAGCCTTGTGGGAGACTTTACCTCTCTTTCTGCCTCTGTGAGATTCCTAATCACAACCCGGCTTAGCTGAAATTGAGCTTTATCGGAATTTTTAACCCCTCTCTGCTAACAGTGGAGCAGCGAGTGTCCTACACCCCCTCACGTAGTTTCTACTGAGGAATCCTAAGCTTTTATTATTGAAATAGTAGCGTCAACTTACCTGTGCATGATACTTTTAAAAAAGATTAATGAATACGTGAATACGTGATATATATATATATATATATATATATATATATATATATATATATATATATATAACCTTTCAGAAAGTATATAATTAAAATTTCACGTATTTTCATATTTTTATACTTTTTTCTTCATACTTTGCTTATTTTCAGTTATGTTATAAATGGTAGTATGTTATAAAATAAATTGAAACAAGAAATAGTAAACGTGAAGAAAGCATGTTGTAATTAATAAATGTACATTAATAACATAATATAATCTATATATATAAAAGAGAACGTACAAATCCTTTGTTAGCTCATCACGCTAATACGGCTGAACCAATTTCTTTCATTTTTGGGGGGTTATTAAGATTTGGACCCTAGATGGTTTTTATCATATCACTTTAATTTTCAATTACCAGTGTCTTGAGATAATTGACCATTCAAGTGTCCATAACGTAGAAATCCTTTGTTAGCTCATCATAGCTAAATCTAACCGTATTTATATGCAACCCACATGACCGTGTCACTCGGCGGGTTAACATAAATGACAGGCGATATAATGTTAACATTTACTGCAATCTTTTATGGTTTTTATCATATCACTTGAAAGCGAAAAAGTAAAAATTATCTAAGTAACAAAGTTTATTGCGTTCCGGGGTGACCCCAGCGAAGCGGGGTGAACGCTGCTAGTATCATATTAAATTTACATTCCCTTTTTTCTTTGTTTCAGAAAATTTATGTGACATTGGGAATATCACTAAGTGTTATGAACCTCCCTATACATCATTTATTGCACGTAATGGGTTGGAAGTAGCAATGTTTGTTCTGGATGCACTTTTATTTGCAATAGTTTTGTATATTGTGGAGCGTGATTGTGATGCAACATTTATTAACTTCTGTGCGAATATCTTCAAGACCAAATTAATTGAGAGAACCTTCTCAATTGAAAGTGATGAAGATTTCACTGTAATAACAGATTTAGAAGATGTAAGGAAACTGAGTATTATCGATGCAGGTAAAAGTTACAAATTAAATCTTTAGTAGTCTTTTTTTTTTTTTTTTTATTGGTAACCAGTAGAATTTTTGTTATTTGAATAACTTTTGTTTTGGTTAACAATAAGCGCCAAAGTGTCTCAAACAGTCTTGTTTGTGCGTAGATGAATTTTCTTATGGAAAATAGATTTATTCTTTAAAATTATGTAGGCGCCTGAGTGGATGATTCAAACTAATAAAAAATTAGTTACTTACCAATAAATCCTCCCGTAGGAAAATTAAACACTCTCCACACGTTTCGGAACAAGCTAGTTCCGTCCTCAGCGGTAAGATGACAAGGATGAAAACGGATGGAAGAAGAAAGGTGAAGGAAAAGGAATACATAGCACCAATAAACATAACGTAAAGGATGGATGTCAAAATACCACAAGCGGAGCACAGTGCGAAAGAATGAACTGACAAGGGAAGAGAGGGAGATTATATATCGAAGTGGTTTGTACATCGATCGAAAGCACTAATAACGCCTATTACGAAACTGTAATAAAAGTTTTCCGTATGTATTTGCTGTGCGAGTTATATGAATATACAGGGTGTCCAGAAAGTCCGTTGCTATCCCTAGAAATCGCAAACGATGAGACAGATGCCAAAACAAGAAAACACGTGTTTAACGTATCAAAGCAAAAAAGTATTTTCCCAGGGCCACCCGCAGGGTCCCAGGAGGGGTCCAACTCAAAAATTACAAATAGTGAGGGGATCAAGTAACATATCGAACATAACAGGTGGATTGAAAAGCTGTTGGGGGATGAAGAAAGACAGAAGAAGTCTCGACTCTCTAAAGTTACGGTGTGTAAAACGGTGGACGATCAAATGTCAGCAAAAACGTCATTGTAAAGTCAATGGCCGCCCCCAAAAAAACCTAAAACGGTGAGACAGATGTCAAAAGAGGAAAACACGTTTGTCATCATTCCAACAGTACAATGATTGAAAGTAAAAATATTTGTCCCAGGTCCTCCACAGAGTCTCAGACGGGATCCTACTCAAAATTTTCAAATGGCAAGGGTGTAACCCTATGGTTCAGCTCATCGAATATTAATGAATAAAATTTTAACTTTTTAAGTGAACCTCGTATAAAAGCACTCTTAAGATTTTTTCTCTCAGCAAACAAACGAATATTCATATATGTGTGTGTGTGTCGCGTCTGCAACGGAAGTCTTAGCAGACCCTCTCATCTCTCCAAATAAGGTGCTAAAATTCAGCGCAGGAAGCAAACTTCGTCTCCAAAAATTCCTGCCTATGGGTTGTCATAGTTATTTTTAGCTCTGATATCAACAGTTTGCATCGCAAGCCTCTCTGTTGCGTAGAAACGCGAGGAGATGGAGAGAAAAACTAAGTTAGTCTGGCTGCTGCAACTAATGTGACAACAACGTGTAACCAATGTCAAAAAATAATGTTTTATTTTAACCAGTGCAACGTATTATACTAAATAAGAAAATGTAAAGTTGAATACATATAGGCCAACTAGCAATAAGCCAATTTACGTTAGAATAGTGAAAATATTGCCAAGAGAAGAAAAATCAGAGTTTCAAACGTTTATGTGCCATTACTGATCGTCTATGTGTCATTATTGGCGGCAAGGAGCTAGCTACGCAATGGAAAAATTTCAAGATCACCCGAAAGAAGATATAATGATAGCAAGGAACTTCGTCCCTCCAACTTCAAGTGCATCCCCCTGGAACCCCCAGAAGTTATCTTTTTCCGCATCCAAGTGAGTGAAAAGTGTCAGTGCGAAATTACGGAAACTAACGATGTAGTGAAGTTCAACCGGTAACCCGCGACTACGGCGCCTTCCGCGATTGTAATAAGAATAATTGGGCCAAGTGTTAAATTTTATCAAATTCAATTATTTAAATCAAAGTGCCAAAATATAATGTAACATGTGTTTGTGCAGTTTCAGTGTTGTCTATTAAAGTGAAAAGTGAAATTTTGCATATCCTTTATCAAAATAATTATTATGGTATAAATTGATATTTTCTAGTTTAAGAGATTTTAATTTGTTTTTCTTTCCAGTATAAATCGTTTAATGCCTATGCAATGTAACAATATTAGCATTATTAAATTGTATCGGCATTGAGAATACGATTAGAATCAGTCTTTATGTCGATTTCTCAGAATGTTCTGACCCGAACTCTGAACCGTGTTGTCCAGTGGTTATATGGTCGGCTTTGGTAGAAAGTGCGAACTGCTATTGAAGTCTAAAGGAGACGTCCAAAACATAGAGGATCGAATCCCGGACTGTTATAAATGCCTAAGCCCTCCTAAAGAACTGCAGGACACGAACCTCACATACAGTAATATTTGGCTTATCCCGAACAGGGGCGTACAAGGATCGAACCCTGATACAGTAATATATGTCTTCCCGAACAGGGACGTACAAGCATCGAACCCTGATTCAGTAATAATGGGGGGAGTGAGTCTAGTAGCATATCGTTGGGAAGTTGTTGTTAAATGAAAGTATATGAAACAAGTCTGGACTCTCTACGATAACATTGTGCAAACATCTTGCTTTCTAGTTCTTCTTTCTGTAGTCGGGTTTTAGTTTGATTTCACTTAAATTGTTGTACTCAACGAAAAGAAAGGAAATACCCTACTGTGAGATTCTGCTCTTTGGGCCCAGTAATGCCTAAATAAATAAATAAAGAAATATAATAAAATAAAAGCAAATTAAGAAATAAAGAAAAGAAAAGAAATAACATTTGACATCTTTAAGTATAAAACTGACTAGTTAACATATAATGTACAATAGTTATGCTCGTTATCTGAATTAATAAGTAAAAATGATTCAAACATTTTTTTTTTTTTTTTTTTTTTTCACCAAGAACAGCGAATACGTGCAAGTGTCTCACAGTGACAACAAGTGCCGATTGCAGAATGAAAAGCAAATACGCTCGGAAAAATCAAAATGGGGATGTACATTTTGACCAGCTGTCATTTCGCACATTGTCGAGAGTCGAGACTTCTTCCGTCTTCTTTCGTTTCCCAACAGCTTTCCAACGATATGCTACTTGAGCTCCCTTGCCATTTGAAAATTTTGAGTAGGACCCCGTCTGGGACCCTGCGGAGCACCCTGGGACAAATATTTTTACTTTCAATCATTCTACTTTTGAAATGATAACAAACGTGTTTTGCTGTTTTGACATCTGTCTAACCGGTTCAGGTTTTTTAAGGTGGCCATAGACTTTACAATGACCTTTTTTGCTGACATTTTGACCGGAAGCCATTTTGCACAGGGTAATTTTAGAGAGTGAGACTTCTTCAATCTTCTTTCATTTCTCAATAGCTTTCTAACGATATGCTGCTTGACCCCCTTACCATTTGTATTTTTGAGTTGGATCCTGCCTGGGACCCTGTGGGTGACCCTGGGATAACACTTATTACTTTGATACTTTGTACTTTTGAAATGATGACAAACGTGTTTTGCTGTTTTGGCATCTGTCTCATCGTTTGCGATTTCTAGGGGTGGCAACGGACTTTCTGGATACCCTGTAAATTCATGAAATGAAAAGGAAATGAAATCTTTGAGTTTTACGTCCCGCGGTTATGCCAGTTATGCTAAAGGAGACGGTGATGATGAAATAATGAATGAAGAAAGTGGGAGGAAACGGGAGAACCCCGAGAAAACCTCCACACACAGTGTTTGTCCACCACAAAGTTCACTTGGCGCGAGCTGGGATCGAACCAGGAACCCCAAGCACCAGAGGAGAAGGCTCCACCACTGAGCCCCCCCCCCCTGTAAATTCATATAACTCGTACAGTATATGCATTCGGAAATTTTTTTATTACAGTTTGGTAATAGATGTCATTAGTCCTTTCGATTGGTGCATAAACCATCTTCCATTTCGATATATAATCTCCCTCTCTTTCCTTGTGAAATGAAGGAAGCGTGATCTCTATGTTACGTCACTATTGCCAGATCCAAACAATACAGCAAAAGTAGGTACCAATATTCTATCAATGTTGCCAATATCCAGATTTAAAGGCGGTTTTTATTTATGAAAAAAATATGATTCTTTAATCTCCCGTTGTTTCTTTGTTTTTGCTGAACCTATCACATTAACGTGCTTCATATTGTATGTATGTTGTTTTAAGAGAAGCCAGTCCCGACATGCCTTCTTCTTGTGACTGTTTGAACTCGAGTGTTAATATTGCGTTTGGCCTAGATATGAGGATTAACATTCGCATGAACACAATGAATACCTGACTTGTTTAGTGGATCAAAAAATAATTTTTGAATCTGGTAAGATTTTTTTTTAATCTTTTCGGGGGCGGGGGTGCATCTGGATCTGGCAATAGTGACGTAACCTAGACATCGCGTTTCCTTCAACCCAGCTCATTTTTTTGCACTATGCTCTGCATGTGTTATTTTGGCATCCATCGTTTTTGTAATATTTATTGGCGGTATGTATTCCTTTTCCTTCACTTTTTTTTCTTTCATCCGTTTTTATCCTTGTAATCCTACTACTGAGAACGGAACTAGCTTGTTGTTCCGAAACGTGTCGAGAGTGTTTAATTTTCGAACGGGATGATTTATTGGTAAGTAACCTTTTTTTTTTTTTTTTTTTTTTTTTGTTAAGATTTATTCTTTGTTTATACTTTCTGCAAATTTGAAATAATTTCTAAAATCAATTTTCCTAATAATATTTTTTAATAGTCGAAAATGTAATTGTTTTCTGTACCTATGATACCTAGGAATGAAAAAAAAAAATAAGATATCTTGTATAAAAAGGCTTATTTCACTTTTATTTATATTTTAACTTTCTCTCTAGTTAGAAGAAAGTGTATATTGTAGAATTATTTTTCCTGCGCACTCATGACTAGTTAAAAAAAAGTTTTGCATCCCAGAAATAACTAACTGTAAGTAGATATAGAGCTTCGAAAACCTTTACTCTTCCTTTTAATTGGAGATTAACTGGTCACTTCCATAATAAAACACTTTCAGGACATTTGTGATTCAAGCAGACCTTCTTCACAAAATTCAAAATACAGGGTGTTTCAAAATGAATTTCGGGGTTTTAGGAAATTGTAGTATTTATTACTTTTAACATACAATTATAAATAATACACCAAATAAAAGAACAACTTAAACAGTTTTTGTTACAAGTGTTCAATGTAAGCACAATTCGTCACAGGGCACAGATCGAGTCGATAAGGGGACTTCTTCCCAGGGGCGGATCCAGGACCGACTTCTGGGGGGGGGGGCGTGGGTTGTCATACTGCTACTTTTAAGGGCTCTAAACTTTGGGATGGGTTTTACTTATATATACAAAATAAGAAAGCTTCCTCTTCTGGGGTGGGTGGGGTAGATCGCTTCCCGAACTTCGATCAGTGTGTTTGGATCAGTAGTTGCCACAATTACTTCAATCCTCTTTCTTGGTAGCTGAGGCACATACACATGATCGCTTATGAATTCCCAAAGACAAAAATCGCGTGGCGTCAGAATTGGAGAACGTGGAAACCATGTGAAACAAGCTCTGTCATTCGGCCATTTGCGGCCAATCCAGCGCTCAGGTGCAGCGTCGTTTAACCAGTCTCTTCTAACGGCAGACAGAGAAAACAGTCCATGCGCATGCATGCGTACAAATCTCTTTGAGTTGCTCTTTCATTTGATTCATTTTTTTTTATAATTATAACTTAAATTGTAATAAATACTACAAAACCTTAAAACCCTGATATTTATTTTGAAACACCCTGTATATGTCATTAAGTCTGTTATTGGACGTATAATCAGTATTTGACGTAAGTAAGTAAAAACAAAATATATAGTTTATCTTTTTTATTTTGTCTAGACATAACATTGATCAAAATGAAGTGAATAAAAATCATATGTTTCTAGGAAATGATACTCTTAATTCACAAATGAAACTATATTTCTGAATATTGATACATTATTTTTCAGTGCCATATTTCACTGACGATATACTTTCTGTTGTAAATATATAGAGCCGATATAAATACCGATAAATGACAAATATAATTGTAATTCGAGTACTGCGTATAATGATGCTTCAAATCTTTATCTAGTGCACTTCAATTATAGCACTATACCAGTCAGAAAATGCTAGTGAAACTGTGTTCTCTTTCTATAACAAATTTCAATACTACCAGATTTATAGTAAATACATTAACTCAAGGAGAAAGAGTAGAGTTGTTAACATTATTTTTGCATATTCGATTACGGGGAATAACGAGAAGAAGTCAAAAAGTAAAAGGGCTTTCACAATTTCTTGCACTAGGGTTCGGTAACACTGCTAGCAACCAGCGCTAAATTAGTGTCGTCTGCAACACTTCTGTACAACGTGTCACTCTTATTTCCGCGTTAGTCGCTGGAATGTAGTAGACCGTTAAACATGGTAGCTCCATTGGCGATCTGCACCAAGGAGAAAATGAAGGCAGTGATTCTCGCTTTTTGTTTACAGAAGGTGTTAAATCTGCGGAAATTATTCATCGAATGCATGCGCAGTATGGTAACAGCTGTTCATCGCAAAACATAAGGCACAAAAAAATGTTGGACATCTCTTGTAAACATTTAGCTCGTTATCGTGGCGATGGGGATGGATTTTTAGAGCAAATTGCTACTGTATATGAAACTTGGGTACATCATCACGAATCGGAAAGTAAGGTTGCGAGCATGGTTTAAAAACATCCATCATCACCAGAAGTTAAAAAATTTAAACGTCAACCATCAACTAGTCATTGATGCAGTGCAAAATTGGTTACAGGTGCAACCGAAAACCATTTTCCCGCCGGAATATATATATATATATGTATATTCAAAAAAAAAAAAAACTTGTAAAACGTTGGGAAAAGTGCGTTGAAGTGCAGAGTGACTGTGTAGAAAAATAATGTATGTTTCAGTTTTCTATCATTAGAATAAATGTACCTTTTTTCAAAAGTCCCTTTACTTTTTGACTTCCCTTCGTACAAAATATTAATTGACAAACTTCGTTAACTTATTAATAGAATATTCCTCAAGTAATGTTCCTTCAAATTATGTTTCTTTCCAATATTTCAAGTACTTCGCTTGGGCACTTTTCGTCAGAGTCACAAGGCTTAGCTTGTTTTCTTAACTAAATTTCTCTCCTTGTTTTTTTTTTTTTTTTTTTTTTTCTTATCTCAACAGTAGTACAATGTTGCAATTTGTTTTTCTACTTATATCGGTTGCCTTTAAGGCTCCTTTTGATATTAGAAAAGAGTCAGAAATCCGAGGGTGCTAAATCCAGTGAGTAGGGAGGCTAGTAGAGAAGGGGAATGTTCGTTTCTGGGAACCATTTTGCCATTGTAGAAAAGCATCCAAACCAACGCGACGGCTAAACTTCGGAACACCCAAAACACAACTTACAGCGTTGTTTCCAGCAATGGTAGGAGCGGTGGAACAAATGTGTCTGTTCTCAAGGAGCTTATTTTGAAGGCAATTAAGTGAATGTGTACCTATATTGTGGTAATAAATAGTTAAAACGAAATTCCTGGAACTTTTTGATTCTCCCTCGTACCTCTGTTAAGTTAAAAGATATATATATATATATATATATATATATATATATATATATATATATATATATATATATATATATATATATATTGTTGAAATAATAATTTTACATAAATACCATTAAAGATTAACAATCTAACTGAAAAGTGCATAAGGGTAGCCTAAAGTAGACTAAAAGAGTAGTTGAAGGCAGGGGCGGATCCAGGACCGACTTCTGGGGGGGGGACGGTGAGTTGTCATACTGCTACTTTTAAGGGCTCCAAACTTTGGGATGGGTTTTATTTATATATATAAAATAAGAAAGTTTCCTCTTCTGGGGGGGGGGGCGATCACCCCTGGTTGAAGGAGAGACTAAACAGTTGTTTCGAATTTTTTTATATCAGACATTAGTCGTAAAGGTATTGTATGCTATTGATAAGTTTCTCTGTTATAGACTAAAAATTTACCTTCAAAATTTTGATATTAGTGACAGATTATAACCGTATATTTAAGATTTTAAATTATGTACAGTTACCGAACGTTAAGAAAATGTTCAGTTAAACCTAATAAATTTAAATATATAAATTAAATAAATAATAACTGAATGATATCGTATATTAGGTTGATTCATTAGTTCGTACCATTTGTTTTGGAACATTTCCCGTATGTTGAAGGTATCGCAGAACAGTTGCCTGCCCAATGTCCATCTTCATGACCAATTCCCAGATGCTTTAACGTGGATCACGGTAGATCAAGTTAAAGCCTCATCAAAGTGGGATGGGCGATCAAAACGTGAAGGCACCCTTCAGGTCAAAATTTCGGAACCTATCAAGTAATTTTCGGGTGGTCCTTTCAGCAACAGCGTCCTCCCCATACGTAGCACTCATTTTTCTGGATCATCTTCGGTACTAGAACTTCTGATGAACTCACAGAGAATATGTTGATGATCCTATACTTCAAATCCTGAAAAACAAAAAAACTGATTAGCCCTAGCATAACCACAAATAGTGCTACACATTACTGATAACACAGCTACCATTTGATAAATTCCATAGCACTGTCTTTATCACTGACATCTGTCAAAACAATTCCTGACAATGAATGGCACGAATTAATGAATCAACCTAATAATGCAATGTTAGCTTAATTACTTGTCAGATGTTCTACGGATCACTATATTCTTGTCCCCTTCGAAAGCAAATACAGGGTGTTTTAAAACAGCACCGACAACGTTTGGGAGGTGATTCTTGACACCTAGATAAGATAAAAAGTATAGACCAACTTGGGTACAGAAATCCGTCATTTCGGAGTTATAGGTTGCCGAAAATATGAAAAAAAAAATGAACTTTAAAGGTCCATATCTCCAATACTATGAGACCTACGTAGTCAGGTCAAGACTTCACTAGGAACTAGTATGCACCGTATCTAATATCCATGTTTCAGAATTCTGTCATACTTTTGCAACAATTTTTAAAGAGGTAGTTGCTGAGTACTTCAAATTATATGCCCATAGCCAAACTCCCTCTATAAAAATTGCTGCGTGAGTACCGCAGAATTTTGAAATATGTATTTTAGGATAGTGCACATACTAGTTCCTAAGTGAAATCAACCTGACTACGATAGATCCTATAGTATTGGAGCTGTGGACATTTACAGTTCATTTTTTTTTTTTTTTTTTTTTTATGTCTTCGGCAGCCTATAACTCCGAAATGACAGATTTCTGCACCCAGGTTGGTTTATACTTTTCGTTTTATCTTGGTGTCAGGAATCATCTCCCAAATGTTGTGAGTGTTGTTTTGAAACACACTGTATATCATTTTCTCAAAAAATAAACATATGTTAATACTAGTATACTTATATTTTAAAGAAAGCATTAATGAAAATCACTTTAATTTTATATTGGTATTGATAGAAAAAAATAGATTGTTTTAATAACTCAAGGTTATCAAGATATTTTATTGAGTAAACAGAGCAATAAACTTCATAAAACGTCAGACTTGGGAAAAAACTGAAAAACGTTCATTTATGAAATTTTAAAACTCTGTTTGAGGTTTTCAACTTTAGTGCATGATACATTATTCGAACTAAGAGAATCACAAGAGCAGATTTCGAGGACACTTGTGACCGGCGGAGCACAGTTTAAGAAACAGTTTAGATTACGTGCCACAACTTTAATACTTGGCTTGATCTAGCATTCTAATGTGAACTGAAAATAATTTTAATATCGCAATAGATGTTTAATGTTAGTCAATTTTATTTTAGGGAATGAGCGAAACATACTGGTGGTAAACAACCTAGTGAAACATTTTTGGCGCAGTCCTGCTGTTGAAAAGGTGTCATTCAAAGTAAGGCCTGGAGAATGTTTTGGGCTCCTTGGCCCAAACGGAGCTGGTAAAACAACGATATTTCGCTTAATGACTGGAGGTGACATACCTAATGAAGGAAATGTTTCTTTTAGAGATCATAGTTTGAACCAAAACAAGTCAAAGGTAAGGCATGTATATAAGTGCACTACACTCTCGCTAATCCGACTACATAGATGGGGGGACCGCGATTGCTCAGTGGTAGAGCATTCACCTCAGGTGCTTGGGATCCCGGGTTCGATCCCAGCCCCTGCCAAGTGAACTTTGTGGTGGACAAACACCGCGTGCGTGGGTTTTCTCGAGGTTCTTCCGTTTCCTCCCACTTTCTTCATTCCACCATTTCATTCATTACTCATCATCACCGTCTCCTTTAGCCTAACCGGCATAACCTTGGGACGTAAAACTCAAAGATTTCATTTCATTTTACATAGATGGGGCAGAATTATTGAAAATACCAGTTCACTGAGGGCGCTTAATATTTGTGACGTATTGTTCTTGTTGCCTATACTCTAGGGTTGCCAGATCTTAGTTTTTCCTGTAAGCTGACATTTTTCTGGCACGTTTTACGTTGTACGTTTTTATTTTTCCCGCAAAATGAGTTCTTCCTTTTTTAATATAAATAATAGAAGTGATAATTCTGGACAGAACCGGATTTAGGTTTGGTGAGGCCCTAAGCTATTGAAGGTAATCGGATCTTTTGTATGTCGGCTATCCTTTGTCAAATGTTGTTTTAGGGAGCAGGCTAGTAGGGGCCGCTCCATTACTTATATCGTATAAGTACACTATTGATGTATGTAATCTTATTTTATGTATTTTTATCTTATTTTTGGAAATGTACATCGTTTATTTTTCCTTTAAAATTTTGGAGCCAAAGGAAACCGGAAATCCATGTTTTCTTCATCAAAAACAACTTTCATTTATTTAAACATTCCCTCACGGCACTAATTAACTATAATTCCAAGAAATTAATTCTATACCCTATACAATAACACCAGCTAAGTTGATTCACCTAATACTAATATTAATAATAACAATGATAAGTATCTCCTTTATAATCAAAATAATCTGAATTGCACAGAAACCTCTTCGATGTAAATGAATAACTCAACTAACAAGCTCTATTTTGCACATAACCAACCTAGGCACACCTTCCGGTACACCCACTATGTTACGACTTGTCTCACCTAAATAAAGGAGAGAGACGGGCGATGTGTACATATTCTAGTGCCCTACTCAAGCTAGTAACATAACTAACATTACATTCAAATCCACCTTCATTTAAATAATTTCATACTAAAATCCGTTCTAATCATCTTATTGTAATCCATCTCCTCTTGCCGATAAGCTGCACCTTGACCTGAAGTCTCTTCTAGCACGGATAATGAGGGTATCTAACCTCTCTTCAAATACCATCAACTACGGCGGTATACAAACTGTTCTACAACAGCAAGTAAAATATATCGTGAATTGTCGATTACGGGACAGATTCCTCTGAATAGTCTAAAATACCGTCAAATCCTTTGAGTTTCAAGAACATAACTACTATTACCTAGGTATCACACTTTACATTAAAAATAATAAGGTATCTAATCCTAGTTTAACAAATAATTTCATAGCCTCAAACATCCGGGCTCTCCACTCTAAATAATAATTTCACCTAAATATAAAAAAATATTATTATATTCAAATATAACTACACCTTAACCGTCAATTAATCTTCCCTCTGACCCCCTCGTCTCACCGCGGCAGCTGGCAGAAATTTCGCCGGATCTTCTTGAACCTTGACTGCTTCAAACACCAATTAATAAACAAAAGCAAGTACTGCGATCGATTACACTTAATTATTTCCCTTCAAGGACCAATAATCTTTTCCACTCAATCCGGATAGCTTAGGAATGGGGCCCTAAGCTATAGCTTGTTTAGCTTATGCGTAAATCCAGCACTGGTTCTGGACACATTTCAAAGGTTTTTAGAAGTTAGTGCGAAAAAAAATAATTGGAGGATTTCTCATACTCCAACTCAACTCAAGATGTAACTTACAGGTAGTACTCAGAAATGCAACATAGAAAGTGCTAATCGGTATCTCAACCTTATATTTAGGAATAATTTGGTTTTAGCATCTTAGCCTTCGATTGTCAACACCGTTTCGATCATACGTTGCAGTTATGATATTCTTTCCGGTCATGATATACTAATGTCATAACCAGAAGCTACTGTAAACTAGTACAAGCGAAACTCCAAGTTGTAAATTTCGATATGTTCTGCCAAGAATCATTTGATCATATAAAAGAGGATGTTGGACTGTTAAGACACACCAAAATTTTCATTAAACTACAATTAAAAGGCAATAAATGAACAGTTGTATCAAATTGCTCGTTTCTGCTCTTTCGTAGAACTTTTAGTTTTTCCTAACCAAGTGTCCGTTTTGTTTCGTAAATTAGAAAATAAAGAGAATAAAATATAAGGAGTGAATAAATGATACTTGCTTATATTATAATGTTAATATTTAAAGTATGAAAATATTTACTCTTAAGAGAGAGAAAAATTGGTTGTTGAATTCTCGGTAGTAAACGGATTAAGTTAGATGCATCTTTTATATATATATATATATATTATATAATAAAGTCACACTGACTTTAATCAAGCCACTGATACAATATAAAATACAGAATTATGAACTGAATAGATCAAGCCTCTCGAGAAGGAAGACCTCCATGCATGCACTATGAACTTCCTATATGTTGTTTCTGTACATAACTGAATCAAAATGTTTTTTTACTTACAGGATAAATGATGGCTTTGATATACGTAGACCATTATGATGACTTAGTAATTTTGTCAGTCAACCAACTTGATGATACTTAGAATACAGATTATAACGTCGCTTCTGACCAGATCTGACTGTTCTGGCCCTTTGTTTATTTTATGATCATCTTATATATTTTTGTTTTGGCCTTTCACGTGTATGAGATCCTTGTTTGTTTCTATATTTTGAGTTTGTCACTTTCGTTTCTCTCATTTCACTTCTTTGAAAGTGAATTTACTTGTTCTGTAGAAGCTTAGCATGTTGCTTTTATTTTCAATAACAAAAAATTTTTAATATACATAGATGTATTTTTTAGAATTACATTACAGTTTTACTTGCAAACTTTCGAACTTGATTTTCTCTAATTTTGATGTCATAAATAGCATCACGTCCTACGTTGTATTCATCAGCGTCTGATAACATCCTCTTTTCAACCTATCTATTCTTTGCATATGTGTAAGGGTTACATGTTTCTTTACGCATACTATGATTGAATTCACTAATTTGCGGCAAACGACTTTTCTATGCTTCAAAAACTTAACTATATACAAATTTAAATTTTCATATGGAGCCACATCGTTGTCTTCGTGATGTATCAAACTCACTCTTTCTACTCTAGGGGATATTTCTATTTTATAAAGAAATTTGTAGGAGTAAAATCTAATACATATAACTTTAAGATTTTTTTATTTCCCTCGCCCAGTTCTACATGTCAAACTCCTGACTAACTTTGGCGTACATTGTTCAATTATTGCTATCAAATCATCAAATGATCGTCGCATTTTCTTGGAAAACTTCCTGCTGTAGGAAACGCTACAACAAACAGTCACATGGGTTTAAATCTGGGTAGTTGGAGGCCACTCTAAACTAGTTTCAAAGAAATATGTTTAGTGATTTGAAATCACATTGTTGTTGAAGTTTGAATGGAGAAAAATTAGACAATTGTATGCGGACTAGCTCCATCTTGTTGGAACCATTGCTGACGAATTGACAACGGTTCCGACTTAGTGGACGCCTAGTCCCCTAGCCGGAACCGTCGTCAAATAGAAACATGGGCGCTTGAGTCACCAACT
The DNA here is from genome assembly GCF_964235325.1 of Thermobia domestica. Classification (NCBI taxonomy): domain Eukaryota; kingdom Metazoa; phylum Arthropoda; class Insecta; order Zygentoma; family Lepismatidae; genus Thermobia; species Thermobia domestica. Next base: position 277,292,401 of record NC_137458.1, on the reverse strand, counting down.
GAATTTTCTGCTGCAGTGAAAGTCTCGTGTCCTCTATTACTATACTACAAGAATCTGAAAAATACAGATAAAAATTAAATTCTAGACTTTGTCAATCATAAAATACAGAAATTATTAATGTAAACATACCAAATATTTCTAAGAATAACTTGAAATCACGGGGCTTTAAAGTTTATTCAAAGAACGTTCAGTACCTCATGTAAACAAATACACGTGGAGATTGTTTGATTTTATTGGTTAGCGAGCCTTAGAACACCCATGCGGCAGAAGAAAATAGTCCTTGCTTATAAGGCTCATTACCAGAATTCCTTAGAATTAGACAACAGAAACAACACTTTATCTAAGAACTAAATTGAATTAATGCAATAAAAGAGAATACGCATGCATTGAAAGTGGTTTTGACCCAACTTTAGCGCGATGGTAACAATATGGTCATATGTGGGGAATAAGTAAAACATTAACAGGGTACAAGCACGTGCTTCTCGAAAGAAGCGCTGACCGATAGCCAATCATCCGATGACGGCGGAGTAATAAATACAATTCTGCAATGTTTACATCAGGATCAGAAGGTTCGTTGAATGAACTTTAGTTGAAACGTATATAAAAATATATAATGAGGAATATCAAAACAATCAGTATATATGGAGTCCCCATTTTTCTTCATTTGATTATTTAATATTGTTACCCAAGCGATCACGAGCCAAAGATCTTTTTTTTTTTTTTTTTTTTTTTGTTTGTTTGTTTTTTGTTATTTTTTCCCTGCAACTTACAGTACCAGAGGAGTGAAGTACCACACTACTCCACCCAACACCTCAGTGGGGCGAGAACACGTACTAGTTCAAAACTCGGGAAGACCCATCTCACTCAAACGAGCCTGACTACCCACATTTTCTTCCAGCTTATGTTACCGGAGACAATAACTCACTATTCTAACCAACCCATTCAATGGGGCGAGAGTTTGTAAAACCTTATATAAGTTTGTTTGCCAGGCAGTGATATTGCCTGGAAAATGCAGCTTCAACGGGATAAAGTAGCATACGCTTTAGCGCATGGAGCATCACCATACTTAACAAGTGAACTTATTCAGTTGTTGAAGGAAACTTAAATATGCGATTCAGGAATGCCGTAAAAGGGCAAGTGTGCACGCGTTATTGTACATGGGAGTTTTTAGGGAATTCTTCAGACATTTTATTTTTTGACCTTTTAAGCGCTTTCAAAAAGACGCTTTTATCCTTGAACTTAAAAAGATTATTCAAATCTCAATGAATGGTCCAAATGTAAACTTTACATTTCTGCATACCTTCGAGACAGAAATAAAAACGTCAAATATTCTGCAATACTGGATATAACTGTGGACAACTTTGGATGGAACATTAAGGCTACATACAATTGATGTAACGAATTGGACAATCATTGAATTTCTACGAGCTCTGCTTAACATTTTTTAAGGATGTTCCAGCACTCTGTATCGAGTACATCCCATAGAGGCTCAGAAAATTTTCCAGTAAAGTTTTGTTCTGTGTTGTCTTGAAAATACAGAGCGTTCAAATAGTCTCTATACACCTGAATCGTGGCAAGTCAAAGTCACATGAAATAAAATTTTATGCGAAGGTTTGCAACACTGCTATATTATCGCCTTGCGTGAAGTTCCTTTCTTAGATTCCAGTCGGCAAAGTGACGTTGAAGTGATTGTTGCATCTAGTTAGCGGTCTCTGAAACAATGGTGTTAACTTTGGAAGAACGAATATTCCTGGTTGAGCATGTGTTCCGTGAACAAGGTGAGTACAAACAGACAGTCAAAGATAAGTTTGTAGCTAGGTTTTCGGATACACCTGTTCCGAATCGTCACACTGTAAGGGCACTAATCGATAAATTTAGAGACATTGGAACGGTAATGGACTATGATCGAAGTGGTAGACCGTCAGTGCTCGATGAAGAAAAAATGCTACACATATCGGATGCAATGCAACGTAGCCCCCATAAGCCACTTTGAAAACTTGCCCAGGAAGAAGCAATAAGTGTTGGTACGGCACAAAAGGCGGTTCGTAAGAAACTGCGTCTTATCCCGTATAAGGTGAGAGCGGTGCAGCAGTTACTTCCTCCCGACAGTGTAAAACGAGTGCAGTATTGATTGTGGATGGTTTACACGGTTTGTTATGGACAAGTCTGACGATGTTTTGGATAATGGTTTTTTTTTTTTTTTTTTTTTTTTTTTTTTTTTTTTTTTTTACTGATGAGGCCTGGTTCCATTTATTAGGTTGCGTCAATGCCCAGAACTCACGTTTGTGGTGTGCAGAAAACCCACATGTCATAGATGAAGTTCCTCTGCATGACCAGTAGGGGTGTGGATTGCAATATCCAGAAAAAGAATAGTCGGCCCCATATTTTTCAGACAAACAATAGATTCAACTCGTTATTGTGAAATTATTCACCAGTTCATGGGAGTACTAACGGAAGACGGAATTCGTAATGCTTGGATACAACAAGATGGCGCTACAGCACACACAGTTCGCCAATCCATGAGATTACTACAAGAGGTTTTTGGAGATCGAATAATTTCAAAGGGATTGTGGCCACCTCGGTCTCCTGACTTGTATCCTCCGGATTTTTACTTCTGGGGTTATGCAAAGAATTCTGTTTATAAAGGGAACCCCTACACGCTACAAGAACTCGAAACAGCTATTCGAGATTTTGCTCATAGCATTCCACATGAACAACTTGTGAGAGTATTTGAGAACAAGAAGAAACGTGTGCAAGCATGTTTGGAGGATCATGGGGGACATTTCCAACATTTGCTGTGAAAATGTGTGTGTATATGCTACGCCCTGTACATAGTGCTTTTATGCCATAAAATATAATAAATTTTGAGTAAAATAATTTTCTCGTTGCTTTGAATATGTGACAATTCAGGTGTATAGAGACTTTTTGAATGCTCTGTAGTAGTGGTGTTGTCCAGCGAGTCATTGGCACTTATCTGTATCTTTTGTCATATATTCAGCATGTCAGGAAGAATAAGAAATTCCCCAGCTCTTCAAGCTATAAGATCGTATCAGGAACGTTGGAAGAACATAAAATGCCTAAACTTACATTTTCTAAACCGTCTGCTTCAGTAGTAAAACCTTATCTTATTGAATTTCAGACTGACAGTTTCCTTAGTCCATTTCTGAACAACACTTTATTGAACGTTATAAAAAATGTAAGTAAATTTGTAAAACCGTATAAGCTTGTAAAGCTTTTAATTCTTCGAGTTTGTGTATACGAATTGATGTGGGAAATGAAGAAAATCTTCTTCCTGTGGTAAAAGTTGATATTGGGTTTACCGCACATACGACGATAAACAAACGTCAACCAAGAACATTTGGCTTTCACCGAAATTGCAGAAAGTGTCTACAGAAATTTGTTCTTAAACTTCTGGAGAAGACGCCTTTAAATTATAATTGACTAGAGCTCTTTCATGTTTAGATTTTAATGTTTCTTCAGGGTCTGATGTTGAAGCGAATCGGATGAAGTCTCTTTTAGCTGAACTAATTGAAAATATTTGGTTAGGTGGTGAAAGGGCAGTTAGTGTTGTGAGGAAGTTCAAGAGTTTTGTTCGAATCCAAACTATAAAACAATTACGAGTCAGTATTCTAGAACTGGTCAGTGTTTGGATGGCTTTTGGTTAAAAAATTCGAATATTTCAGAGTAAAATGATTGAAAGATGTTATTAAAAAGATCTTGTTATTTATTTATTTATTTATTTATTTTTAATGAAAACTCAAATCTAGAAAGATGATTTTCAATCAAAGCACAATTGTAACAGATAATTTAAAATGACAAACTTTAGTAGCACTCAGACTTGTGTACGAATCGGTACTTTCTCGGGTGCTCTTGAGAACAATCCATAAGGAAATCCATGATTAATTATGTACGAAATACTCGTAATCGTTTTGAAGAAGCAACAAATTAACGACGAGAAGAACAGAAAAAGAACGAGAAGAAGAGAAAAAGGAACAAAAAGAAGCTGAAGGCAGGAAAATAAAAATCATTCTGAACGAACTTGAACTTAAGAAGACTAAAATAAAAAAATAAAAAAATAAATAAAGGTGTGCGCAATATTGATGAGGAAATAAAGCATTTGAAGAAGTGAAATGAATTACATAGTACTATTACTATTTTCTAAAGATATGTTGTTAATATACCGCAGCCAATTGTATGTACCGGAAGAGATTTTCTGGATTATAGGGTAGTTCTAGGCAACCCTATATTACCAAAAAGGACCTCGAACCCAGGACCTCAGCCAGAGGACTCCAGTTCGAAAACGTTACAGTACAGAAAGAAACTGTGTTTATACTTCGGGTCATTAAGGCTATCAGAAATCATACTCGAACAACATTCAAGAGTATGACTAATATCTCTATTACAGAAAAGGGGAAATAAAAGAGAAATGATGATAATTGACAAATCCTGAACAATTATTCTTTGTTTTATATCTACCTGCACTTGATTACATGGAATAGGACAAATTGTTACTACAATATGCTAAATGCATATTATGCTGGATGTCTTTTGCTTAATAACACTAGACATTTATTTCTATAAATGATTATGAGACAGTAATTAGAAGAACGATATCTACAGCGACACTGTTCTAGTTTGTAAGACGAAATTTTGCAATTTATGTTTTTCTGTAATTTACTGAGTTAGTTAATTTTGTCTAGGAGTTGAAAGATTAAATCAATCTCATAGCAACAGTAATAAATGAAAATTGTCATATTTACCTGATGCAGCCAGAAACTTCTTGGTCCTAGAAAAGATAAAAATAGTTTTTCTTCTCAATCTTTTATATTAAGAAAACAAGGCGTTGGCTAGAGATTGCATCCGAACAATGTCAGAATTGTCATAGTAAGTCGAACTGTACGGAAAAGGGTAGAGTAAAGTGATTTTCTTGACTTGTTTAATCGTGATTGGTGATGGACAAGAATTTTAGATCGTACGTGGGATGGTTTAGACGAGTAGAACGCATATCTGTTTTTCGGATCCCGTTATGATTTTCGTTCTTTCGTTTTCTTTTCTTTTTTTGCTTGTTCTCAATTTTTGGTTTTATCGATTATGACAAAATAATTGTGGCTTACCACAGTAGAAGTAAGGTTTCCTTGAGGGAAATTTTAAGTAGTCTATGGTTCAACGCACTTCTATGGTAATATTTGTCATCCTGTTATTATAAAAGCATTGTATGCAGAAAAATTATTTCATGCCCAAGACCAACCAAGAGAAATACAAATTTCGATACATCTATTATTTGTGTATAAAACTACAATTTCATTAAATTTAGTATTATTATTAGGATTACTGCATAATTTAAATGGAATAAAGATGCAACTCGTTGCAGTACACACACCCACCTTTTTTCGGTGAGTGGCTTAGTGAGAGTTTTTGCTTTCATATATTGCGAATCTTTCCATCACCTTTCTAAACTTACAGATTCAAGTTTCAGGGAAGATCACGTTTCTTGTTTTGAGCACGAAATTTTAATAGGCAAGTGTTCTGTAATTTCATAATGAAATACATTGGATTTGTTTTTATAGTATTCATTGTTCTTCTTGATTAGGGGGAAAATATAGTACTTATGTATTGTTGTTGTCATGTTTTCTTGGTCTTGTTTTCCAATCAATATGGGAAGATCTGTATGGCTAATAACATATCAGAAAAAAAAAGTTAAAAGTGTTCTGGAAAACCGGGAAAAGTTAGGGAATTCTTTTCCCATAATTTTTGTTGCCACCTTGAACTAGTGATTCCATGTAGTAGTGAGCTTTTTAAGTTCTAAAATTTCACGACACACCGGTTGGGAACTACTGATCTAGTGGAAGGGGGTGAAGAAATTCTGTTAATTAGAGAGTAAAATAGTGAGCAATAGTAGGTGCAAACAAAATGTAAAATCCACAATAAGTCAGGTAAAGAAGATATGGAAGAAAACAAAAACATCTAACAGAGGGTAACCAGTCTTCCCTATTTTAATGAGATTGCTGCTTACTCAGAAAGCAGTCCGGTGACTCCCCCCCCCCAAAAAAAAATAGAGCAAAACGTCTTTCTTTTAAAAATGATTTTTTGGTTCGTAGTTACGTGGTGTAATTTTTATGTTCTTAATCCCCATAGTTGAGTATGCATTTGGAAAGATTTCAAAACTTTGTAAAATAGTTTCATATTTTTCAAATAGTTGACTCAGTAGTTTGAAAAGCTATAAACATCTTCCTCAGTGGCAAGAATACCGACATAAGAGTGACTATACCTTTGGAAAGATATCAAAACTTTGTAAAATAGTTTCAAATTTTTCAAATAGTTGACTCAGTAGTTTGAAAAGCTATAAACATCTTCCTCAGTGGCAAGAATACCGACATAAGAGTGACTATACCTTTGGAAAGATTTCAAAACTTTGTAAAATAGTTTCAAATTTTTCAAATAGTTGACTCAGTAGTTTGAAAAGCTATAAACATCTTCCTCAGTGGCAAGAATACCGACATAAGAGTGACTATACCTTTGGAAAGATTTCAAAACTTTGTAAAATAGTTTCAAATTTTTCAAATAGTTGACTCAGTAGTTTGAAAAGCTATAAACATCTTCCTCAGTGGCAAGAATACCGACATAAGAGTGACTATACCTTTGGAAAGATTTCAAAACTTTGTAAAATAGTTTCAAATTTTTTAAATAGTTGACTCAGTAGTTTGAAAAGCTATAAACATCTTCCTCAGTGGCAAGAATACCGACATAAGAGTGACTATACCTAGGTGGATTGTCAACTTACACCGTTGAATTATTTTCTAAGTCGTTTGCCGAGTGACCCGTTTTATTATTTTCTAAGCCTGGTCACCCTATTCTAATACGAACACCAACATGGAACACCCTATTCTAACAGGAACACCAACACGGAACACCCTATTCTAACAGGAACATCAACATGGAACACCCTATTCAAACAGGAACATTGACATGGAACACCTATTCTAACAGGAACATCGACATGGAAACACTGTTCTAACAGGAACATCGATATGGAACATCCTACTCTAACAGGAATATCGACATGGAACATCCTACTCTAACAGGAATATCGACATGGAACACCCTATTCTAACAGGAACATCGACATAGAACACCTCATTCTAACAGAAATATTGACATGGAACACAATATTCTAATAGCAATATCGACATGGAACACCCTATTCTAACAGGAACATCGACATAGAACACCCTTATTCTAACAGGAACATCGACATGGAACACCCTATTTTAACAGGAACATCAACATGGAAATCCTGTTCTAACAGAAACATCGACATGGAACTGAAGAAAAGACTAAACAAAGCATATGCGTGGAGTGTGGCGTAATGTAGTTGTGAGACTTACTCTAGGAGAAGAGGAAAAACGGAGATTAGAAGCCTTCGGAATGTGGTACACTATAAAAGGTGTTAAATATTGGATGGGAGATAAGGTATCAAATCAAGGAATGTTTGAAATAATAGGAAAAAAGAGGAGTACATTGAAGAATATTTCGAAAAGAAGAGATAGAATGATTGGACACATTATGAGACATGGACATGGGCGCCCGGAGTGGGGAACAATTGCCTCTGTATTTTCGAAGGACATTCAGTTCTTCGAAATATATGTCGGAATATATTAGATTTGCTTACTCGCTCACTCCAGTATTTAATATATTTACTGTTGTTAATAAAGTTATGCAATGCACGTCAATAATAATTGTTTTGCATAAAGTATTATCTATATCACGACTTTAATTGTGTGTCGGTCTTTTGTCCCCTCGTTTCCTTTGGGAAAAAAAAAAAAAAAAAAAAAAAAAAACTTGCGGACGTTTCTGGACAAGGAGAAATTACGCTACCAGTTATGTAGGAAATGACAGAAAGAAAAATACCTAGAAGAAAGCCGCAATTCTAATATACGGATCAAGTAAGTTTTAGTATAGTATATAGGGAAGAAAAAGTACGGGAAAATTAAAAATCTGACTCAGGATAGAGAAGAGAGAAAAGGTGCGTTAAACCAATAAAAAAACTTTGTGCCTTGAGAGGAAAAAAAAAGAAGCATTTTTTAATTTTTAAATATTGGAATTGTTTGATGAAAGAATTGAATTTTTCATGGGGACGTGATTTTACTAACTCTTTTCGGGCTATCAGCTAGGTAAAAGTATTAACACTCGACGTTTCGAATGCAGACATCGCATTCATCTTTAGGGATTGTGATGAAGAGACTGAAGACATAAGCATGTGTATATAGAGACTACTTAGGGGCAGATCCATGAATGGGGCTTGTGATTGACTCCTGATTGGCATTACTCAAACCAGTGAAAGACAACCTTCACCTGCGCATTCCTAGTGTATACCGTATACCATGTGAATGTAGCAGAGAATACATAGGACAAACTGGACATACAATAGAATAACGATGCAAAGAACACAACAGCTACATAAGACTTCACCAACCCGAAAAGTTAGAACTAGCAGAACATAGCCTAGAGCAGCATTTCCCAACCTTTTTCAACTTGCGGCACACTGGGGGGTGTAACTTGAATTCTCGCGGCGCACTCATAGATATTATATGCAAATATAAAATACCATGGTAATTTTTTTCTGTGATTACTGATCTTCTCAGAGATGAAAGCTCGATCACTGGTTTTTCTCCATGCTAATTCATTATGTTTATTTTTAGTCTAATTTTAAAATAGAAAACAAATGCAATGAAATGTAGGACTCAGATTTTTAAAAATACGCTTTCTTTTTCGAAAACCGTATCCAACCTTTCACTAAGAACGAAGATCACTAAATAACGAACGAACAAACAAATGTCTTGTACTTTTAACTTTGCTGTTTTAACCAAAACCAGTGCATATTATTGCAATCACACAGCTTGCGACGCGTCGAAGTCAAAACACAGCTGTTGAACATGCGAATGAGTGTTCTACGAACGTTCACTTGACGCGTACCGTACAAGTGCTTCCATTTCTCGGTGTTAGTATGATTCTCAATTGAAGCGTAACATAGCAGCTAACCGTGGAAATGTGTACGAGCCGAAATCCTGCTGCTACACAGTAATAGATGTACAATAATATATTAAATTACAGTAATTTTTTCCATGGTAGAAATTCATAGTAATGTGAAATACAAAACTATACATTTTTCCCTATGTCTTGCAATTTGGTTGCTATAGAATTAATAATTTTGTTTCGATTTCCTCGCGGCACACCAGCGGTCCATTCGCAGCACACCAGTGTGCCGCGGCACACCGGTTGGGAAACTCTGGCCTAGAGCTTAAACACAGAATTGATTTTACAAATACCACCTTAGTAGCCAAGTCCAGCAATTTTTGGGACAGAACAATAAAAGAGCCCAGAGCTATCTCGCGGGAAAGGAACAGTCTCAATAGAGACAATGGGTTGCAACTCAGCCCTATCTGGTCGGCCCTTTTCAGGAACAAAAACAGACATTCAACATAGCCATTTCTCGTAGCGAGAACAACAGTCAATCAGGAGCCAGCATCCCTCAGCCAATCAGAAGCCAGCATTTTCCTCAGCCAACCACAAGCTCCTATTCATGGATCTGCCCCTAAATAGTCTCTATATATACATGCTCACGTCACCGGCCTCTTCATTACAATTTCTGGAGACAAATGCGATGTCTGCATTTGAAACGTCGCATATCAATACCTTCACCTGCCTGATAGCCCGAGAAGACTAAATAAAATTGGAGTTGTTTATCTGAATTGCTGATATTTCAACGACGAAGATTTTCGTCGCGGTTAAATAGTATTCTTATTTTTGCTGTAAATACCAGGATTCTCACGAAAGGAGCTTATGTGGTTTATTAGCACGCTACAGCAGGACCAACGTTTCATTCTAATTCAACAGTAATTGAAAGGAATCTAAAGACTTTCGAACAATTAACTGCAGCAGCAAAATACACAAGCGTTCAGAGAGACCATTTAGCTATAATAATAATAATAATAATAATAATAATAATAATAATAATAATAATAATAATAATAATAATAATAATAATAATAATAATAATAATAATAATAATTCAATATCTTTTCTTTAATGATTGCTTCTTTTATTTCCTCTCAGCTTTTCTCTGAAATGGGTTACGTTCCTCAAGACATCAATTCATTTGATGGTATGACTGGAAGAAGTGTTTTAAAGCTGTTTGTTTCTTTGCGTGGAATTCCTTCGAATAAGCGACAAATAATCATTGATAAATGTATAAATCTTATAGGTAAGTCTCAACATACGCACACATATACTTGGACACAAAATCTAATTATGTGTTAATTACATTCTGGACGTTAGAATTAGTAATTTTAGCTATAAGTGTTTCTCAATATACTATAATGTATATCGAGATGGTTTCAGAGAAACTTTATAACTAGGCCTAGTTAGTGTAGTAGAATATAGCATATTTCCTCCCATAATAGTCGGCCTCGCATAACAGTCGCACCTTAAGATAGAAATAAACATTTCCCCGCATATAAGTCGCAGCCTACGTGATTTTTGTCTTTGTGAATGCGACTTTCTTCAAAATTGCTTATCTTGTGCGAGTCCGAGCAAAAGAACTTGCTATGCAAATGGATAGTACGAAGTTGGTCTTCGAAAATATATAGCACCGTGTCAAAAAGCTTCACATCCAACGCTTTGGACGGAAGTGAAGATGATGCTCTGTGGAACAGTTTACCAGATTCGTCAGACACAGATATGACAGGAAGTGAAACTTCGGATGAGAGGACAGCTCTGTATGGACAGCTCTGACACTTCTTGTGTGTATGTGTTTCTTCTTTGTGGTGTTGCATAGTTGTTATTCATGTGCTTCCAGATTATGCAAATATATCGTTCTTTTGTGCCAATACCAAGAAGGCATTTTTTGTCTCCCATGGATCGGTAAGATGCAAGTTTATTTTTTTACAAGTTTTAATATTTTACTGTGTGTAGGATATATTTTACTTTTTATGTTCAAACAATGCTGTATGTATCAACATTCGAAATTGTTTTGATTGCAGCTATAATTGAATGGCAGCTTTCCTCGCGTAATAGTCACAGTTGGATTTTCGCATTAAAAAGTTGGTACAAAAAGTGCGACTATTACGCGAGTAAACACGGTAATAGTCAATAATCCAGATATGATAAAGACGTGTGCGATTAATGGGCATTCAAATGCTAGGCCAATACCAAGATGGACATGAGGTAGTTTAACCCATTAGCGCCGTGCGTGATCATATGATCACAGCGGTTAGTACTTATCAAAACAAGTCTTGTGTAGCTTGCTGTCAGCTTTTTCTTTACATGATACGCGTTGCCTACTAGGGGAAGGTTCTGGAAACACTATTCAAACAAAACAAGTTCCATATTGCGGCTTCAATAAAATCTGGAGGCACAGTTATCGGCAATGCACCAAAAATAGAATAAAAACGGCATTGTCCTCACACCAGGTATTAAAAGATATTCTTATATTTTATTCTTTCAAATTATTTTGTGCTTGGTTATATTTTAGAGATGTCAAAGGTTGTAACAGATTACATTTCACTCATCTGAAAATATATTGGGGCATGCTTATTCAAGTTTTTCAACAGTGTGATCATATGAACACGCAAGGCGTTTAAGTAGATTTTTCTATCTTACGTATGTACGTAAAAATGTCCAGTAAACTTTTGCAGATAAATTAATTTAGAAAAGTGTGTACATGCTTTCATTCCACTTGTTTTATTCTTTCCGCTTCATTATTATTATTATTATTATTATTATTATTATTATTATTATTATTATTATAAAACTTTTGCTACTACGGTTGCTGTTCTCGCTTTCATTAGATATCTTTTACTTCAACAAATCCTTGATATTTTACAATCGAATGATATATGGAAGACATAAAAGTCATACATCCTGAACCCCCGAAACCTAACAACTTTTCGGATGAAGGTTCGGGAGAAGACGATTGCAATTATTCAGGAGGAAGATTCAGGATAATCGATATCCTTACAGGGCGCCAATTTACCAATCACGCTGAAGTTGTTTTCACAGATAATACTCGACTTGGTGAAGATGGTGTGAAAAAAATGTTGTCACAACAGCGCCTATATGTCACGGGCTCAGCCTTTTTCTAATGTTGAACGATATTCTCAGAGTGAAAAGAAAAAAACACGTGCAACTTGTCTATATTTATTAGGAGAATACAACAAGCACATGGAAGATACTGATCAAATAGACAAGATTGGAAACAAATCCATTGGAATCAGGTCCAAATAGTGGTTATGGGCACTTTCCTTATGGATGATTGATGTACGGGTGCGAAATACATGGCTTCTGTTAAGCAAAAACAGGATACACATCTGACACTTGTAATTTGTAACATACTGGCAGAAATATAAAGCTATTCCATTAGGTGCAGGGCTTCCAGCTATTTCTAAGTTCAGCAGTGAACAATACCGTGTAAGTTGTTACGTTCATCTTGGTGGGAGAGACCACTTGGAGGTTCGCTCTAATCGTAAACGTTGTGCATGTACCCTGTGTTCAAGCAGTTCTTTCGAAATGTTTCAAATGTAATGAGGGCTTGCACGTACACTGACATTTTTCTTTAAACTCTATAAAGTCCATGTACACCCGAAGGTGGGGCAGGGTGGGGCCCTGCCCCTCCTGGCTCATTTAAATATATACGTAATATAGCAAACCACTTACATTAAATACCAGAGGTAATATAGCGATCATGGTACCGTATATCCCCCAATTGAATTTTTTTCTGGATCCCTGATAAAGTTCCATTGATAATGGGCTTCATAACCCACAACTCCATAATCCCAATACCGTGCTTATTTTGTCTTCCAGGTTGTAACAGTTTCTAAGACAATAAATGCTTTTTTCTTTTACATATGTGTGAATAATTTAACAGGGCATTCATTTACTCATGCTATCCAAAAGTGCTTACTTAAACGCCTAGCGTGTTCATATGATCACGGGGTATCCCAACGAAACCGCTTACGTCACGAACTCAAAATTTCTCATGCATGGTCTTCACACCTAAATAAGCAAAAATTACCAATTTCACCAAAATTGAAGACAAAAAATAATTCCGGCGTTAATGGGTTAAGGAGTATAAGACTGGACGCATATTGACTAGAAGAAAACCAACCAAGTCGAAGCAGAAGGTTGCAAGAGAGGATGCTGAGAAAGAAGCCTGAGTGCATTGATTGTGTGTCTCAGTCACAGCATTGGAGTTTTTTTTTTTTTTTTTTTTTTTTTTAGCACGTGCCCAAAAATTGCTGCACTTTTGGGACAGAACAATAAAGGAAGCCATACCTATCTCACGGGAAAGGAACAGTCTCAATACAGACAATGAGTTTCAATTCACAAGTGAAGTTCAGTAGAAAGCACTCGCCTGCAGAGAAACTAAGCATGCTATTTGAAGGATTAATTCATACTGATTACAACAAGCTAATAGAATCCCTGTATGTTTGAAAACTGTTCGAGAGATGCAACTTGGAAGTTTATATGAAAATATGAGTAAATGCCTATTTAAACGCGTTATGTACAACATTATTAGCAACGAATATTGACATACGAATTGAAGTCTATTGGAGGTAACAGAAAGAACTGTTTTGCAATAACTAACGGGTTTGTTAGTTAAAATTAGTCATTATAATGTTCACAATAATGATAGGTTAGAGATGAAAATTGATTATGATCTTCTGTTTTATGAAGAAATGAAACAGGAAAAGACTTCCTTACACCATGAACATTTTATGTGTGCAATTGCGTTGCATCTGTCAAGGGAACAGTTCGCAGAACCAAAGGGAAAAGCAAATTAAACGGGTGATTCAAAAGGTATATCATTTGTTCGGTAACTTGCCTTGTGGAATGCAAACTGTAACAATCCAATGTATCCCGGTGATCGGAACTATTCATTAGCATGGACCAAACTTTATTTGATTGTTTCGTTGTCACACCATAACGTCCGGATGAAGAAGTTTCATACTATGTACAGATCTTCTCCCATAATCTTTGATTGGTCAGAATCCAAACACCTCAAATGATTGTACAAATCGTGCATTTAACGTTGAATCTCTCGAAAAGTTCTCAACTGTACAGGAATTTTATTAGCTTCTTGTAATCAGCATGAACAGGTCTTTGAAATGGTATGCTTAGTTTCTCTGCAGGTCAGTGCTCCTGAAGTTCCCTTGTCAGCCCTATCTGGTCGGCCCTTTTCATGTTCAAAAACAGACATTCAACAAATCTATTTCTCGCAGCCACAACAACAGACAATCAGAAGTCAGCATTTCCCTCAGCCAATCACAAGACCCCATTCATAGCTCTGCTCCTAAGTAGTCAATATGTATAAATGTCCACGCCTCCGGTCTCTTCATTACAATCCTTGAAGATGAATGCGATGTCTGCATTCGAAACGAAGTATGTTAATAACTTCACCTGGCTGATAGCCCGAGAAGAATTAATACAATCGTTCAGGTTATTTACTTATATACGTATTTTGTGTTGCATGATAACGTTGCATGCCATTTACATAATGATTGAGTACTGTATAAAGAAATATAAAAGCAAGACAGCACAGATATACAACAACAAACAGGTATGTATATATGTACTGTATGCTTGTGTACTTACAATTCCTTGATCAGTATGGATAGATCCTTATGATTTGGAAAGTTAATATAATTTTCTTATATAAAGGTTATATGAGAATCCAATAATTAATATAAAGGTTGTACGAGATAAAGAAATTGAAACTACAGTTCTTTACAGACCAGTTAAACTCACTTTCTTGCAAATATCCGAACCAAGAACCTTCTGTTATAAATATGCCTCATAGTTACATAGGTAATATTGATCCATCTTAAGGCACTCGTATAGTTATATGAATGCTTAGACAATGTAGGGCGAAAGCCACCGTTATATGAATGCCTCTTGCCTATTGTGGGGTATCAGAACCAGGATCGAACAATGGACTGTACAGTCATACTAACTTCAATTGTCAGCTGTCAAATGAAGTTAAGCCTTATTTGCTGCGACTCATATACCCTGAGGTCATGCCACCTTGTGCGCACAAGTGTAGATACTTTTTTTTAGACTATCTGATAGTTTCTCGGTAATTTTTCGGACTACCTTTGATAGCTACGATAGTTTTTCGAGCTGGATAGGTTTAAAAGGTAGTTTTCTCCAGTTTTTAGTGCAGGATCGTTACACTAAGATAGGGCAGGGGAAGAGGCGGGATAATTTGGAGGCTAACTGGAGTTCATCTTATATTCGTAATTTCTAATTCCATAAATGATCAGGGGCCGCGGTGGCACAGTGGTAGAGCGTTAACCTCTGGCATATGGAGTGCGTTGGTTTTCTCGGGGTTCTCCCGTTTCCTCCCACTTTCTTCATTCCACTATTTCATTCATTTCTCATCATCACCGTCTCCTTTAGCCTAGTGGCATAACCATGGGGTGTAAAACTTAAAGATTTCATTTCATTTTTTCCATAAATGTTGTTATGAAATACAATTTTCCTTATAAGCTATGTAAAAAAAAGTTAAATACATTGAACAATTAGCACTATTTAATGTGATTTTAACAGATCCTGAAAAATTGAAAATTTATTATAAAATGAACATATAATTTTATCAGTGGTATACAAAGCATGCCTAACTGCGGAAAACAAGTCCATCTGCAACTAGCAAACCATACAAGATAGGTAAAAGCAAATCTTTTACTTTTGAGTACCACAAGTGACAAGTAGAGAGATCTAAACAGCATCCTAATACAAAGTGGTGTGACGAAATTAGGTAGCACTGCGAATATCTTGGAAAAGAATTATCCAAGATTAGGTGGCTGTCAAAAAGTATTGGAAAGACCTTAATCTTGCAATGGATATTGTTGATAATGGTATGTATGCGTTTCAAATATAAATAACCCTCACCACTACACTCATGTGAACCTAATTCTCATTCTTGACATCTGAGCATTTGAGATTAAGAAATAAACGCTTATACCTTGTTCTGAGAGATCACATGTTTATCGTGTAGCTGTAGGAATTTCTAGAAAGAAAGATAGTTAAACTAAAATTTACTGTTCCCGGGTATAACTGGGTAAAATTTCCTGTTATGTCTGGGTATAACAAACGGTTCCACGGACTCAAAATAGTTTAACAACCGATTCTAGCGAACCGGCTAAATAGCATCACTTGATATGATTAAATGTTTCCTTCTTTCAAAGATCCAAAGAATTATTGTAAAGTCAATAAGAACAACCACCTCCACGATAGCAAAGCGATGAAGTTTTAAAAAAGAGAGGGGGGCGAAACGAATTGCCTTGGAGAAACAATAAGCAGATTATGGAAAATTTTTAAATTGGATACACACTAATTGTTTGCTGAGCAAAACCATATATTTTCATTAAAAATTAAATATGTGTTGCAGTTTCAGCAATTAACTCTTTGGCTTCATCAGACACTATGAGATACAGGATAACTTCACAATCTTATAATATATATATATATATATATATATATAATAGCTGAAACATCTTTCTTCTGATTAGCTCCTGGCAGCAGCAAATTCCCTTGAAGTATACTTATTTGAAAATTCCTATATAGATGCTTTCTATTGTTGCTAATAACACAAAATGACGATCTTAACTAAACTAATTTAATAATTAATTAACTTAAATAATTACGTAAATAATTAATTGAGTTCTCTCTTCCGCTCCACAAGCGAATCAGATCATTTTCCTTTTCATTTCATTACGATATACATAATATTTCAAATGTTTTATGTATTATTTAAATATTGATTTTATTTTTTAAGATAATGAGCAGATTGTTGACAACAAATGCAGAACGTACAGTTGGGGAGAGCTGAAGAAATTGATGATTGCTGTTAGTATGATAGGGAACCCATCTATACTTCTGTTTGATGAGCCAACTGAGTACCTGGATCCACTGTTCTCTCTTTTATTTATGAGAGTCGTTGAAAAGATAAAGAATGCTGGAAAAATTGTTGTTTTTAGTTCTCAAAGGTAAGAATTCAATATCACAATATAGGTAATATGTATAGCATAAAATAGCTAATAATACAGAATATACCAGGAAAAACACAATTATCTCACTATATCTTAATCAGTGACCCACGCTATTATTTCCTCAACAGATATTATAAAATTATTTAAATTATATTTTACTTTCAAAATACAGTAAAACCTGTCTTCAACGGACCCTCTATTAAGTGGAAGCTTGTGTTAAACGGAAATATTCCACGGTCCCATGATTTTACTGGCGAAAATCGTGTTAATTTCCCTTCATTAAACGGAAACTATATTACGCGGACAACGGAAATTAATATAAGCCTCTTAACAGAAAATTTCGGAGTGCAGCATTTAGAAAGTTTTTAGACATCCTATGATAGGTTTCTAGACATCCTATATATATATAGCAAAACAGGCAGTGATTTGCAAACTGAAGCAGACACGACGGATGGACAGTTTGAAAGGAGAAGAAGAGGTGGAGAAAGAAGAGAAATAAGGTATTGAGTTGGAAAAAGAGTGTAGGCTAAAAATTTATCAAGATTCTGTCAAAAATTTAAAGGAATTGCAACATTTTCCTTACGTCGAAATGATACTTATTTATTTATTTAATATACAACACAACAGGCTTAATACCCAATTACAGTGTTGTGTACATACAGCAAATGTTATAATTCTTATATATAAATTTCTTAATTATTTCTACAGAAAATTTCTTGTTTCACATATGATCTGAACCTGTTTTCTGAAAGACTAAATACATCCACTTTATCAAGCTTATTTACAATATCATTGTATAATTTACACAGCCTCCATATAGGGGATTTATATAATATATTGCTCAGTGACGTGGCGTGACAATTTGACGATTGTTACCGGTTGCTGATACTACAAGTAACTTTTGTTTCTCAATATCAGAAAATCTAGTACTCACTTTTTCTTTTAGCGTATCAACCATTTCAAACTATAGGCAAGGGTGCCCACAAGGAGAGGCTATGACGCAAACTGCGTCATTGAAATATTTGGGGGGTTAAAAATCTATATAAATGTTTGAGGGGGTGTAAAAATTAATCGAAAAGATTTTTTTTCATGGAAGAACACCTACGGATAGACAATTGAGGGGGTGCGTCATGAACATGAGGGGGGGCACCACTGCTATAGGCATTCGCAAAGTGGTCAAATTCCACTTCATTTACTCTTGACCTTTTAGAACAATGTGGCTCTTCATGTTCTTTCATTTTTTACTAAATATAATTGAAACTATTTCTCAATGATCTTAGATATTCTTCAAAGTCATTTATTTTCTTTCTGCAGTAACCTACATCATGAACTTTCTTTTGTAAGATATTGAACAAGATTTCTTATCTTGATGTTATAACAGAAAACAGTTCAAGTAAAAAATTGAAGTCAAAACTTTGAAAGGTTTGATAGAATTTTGCTACACAAACTCTGGTTTGAGAACCCTATTCGTCGGTTTTATCCATCATGGACTCCTAACAGTTCATCTTTAAAGCTATACAGCACATCATTTACGCTACTCCTATAGTTCTATACCTTGTGTTTGAGACTATTGGAATACTTTTGTTGACTACATAATCAAGAGCATTTGTTCTTTTTGAAGACTTCGAGGCAGAAGAAGCAAGTCCCAACACAATTAAAAAAAAAAAAAAAACTAATACCCTTTTCCAGTAGCGTACCTTGAAGCTTCAGTGCCTCGCAAGCTTTAGTTATGCTCCCTAGTTTCTATATATTTTGCGCCCCCCGCCGCGAGGGTTGCGGGGGTGCTATTTACGCCTATTTTGTATAATCAACGGACTTTTCTAAAACTAAATTAAGTCTATGGGCATAAGAATGAAAATATAATTAACAAGAGGCTGCAGTTCTCTACCTCACCAATCATAAATGGAGTCAGGGGCGTATCCAGGTCCGATTTCTGGGGGGGCGGTGGGTTGTCATACTGCTACTTTTAAGGGCTCCAAACTTTGGGATGAGTATTATTTATATATATAAAATAAGAAAGTTTCCTCTTCTGGGGGGGGGGCAATTGCCCCCCTGGATCCGCCCCTGACTGGAGTTTCATCGTATGTTTGAGCAACAAGTTTTCCGTATTGAAAATTAGTTAGACAGTCAAACTGCGGCACGATGAAGACGATTGCACAGTTCTTTTTCAACACATCAAACTGCATCGAAGTCCAAATTCAACTAGTAGGTTAACGGCTAGAGTTGGAAATTTGTTGCATCGAAAGTTTTCTATACCAAATTAAAAACAAAATATTTTCAACTTAATTAGCATAAATCCTAAATAATAATAATTACTCGAATTGAAAGGAGCGCGGGCAACACCTCTGCTTTGCTCTAATTTGTCATTACTATTCCCCCTTGCTCTTGAAACAGTTCCCATATAGCACAATGTGTTTCTTCAATAGGCATTTCTGTATATTTAATGACACTTCAGGGACTGACAATATCTTTGCTCCTTCAGGCATGAAACAACCATCTAAATTTATATACTGTTTAAACAGAAATAAAATCTCAATTATAAAAAAATAATGCCCATAAGCTCAAATTAACATTCAATGAGAAACTATTTCGAATCAAAGTAAACCTATATTAAATTTTTGTTAGAATATCCTATGGAATATATTCTTGTTCAGTGTTGCTGTATTATTCAAATTTAAAGATAACGTATTAACATACAAAAGTTGTGTAAAAATGATAGATTAACATATAAATAATGCACTGGAACATCAGTCTTACGGTAGCACGTGTTAAATGCTATTAGTATGAAAAACCTGCTACTTATATTTGTCCGAAATTGTATGCTGTTAAGACAATGAAATAACCATATGAATACTGAAATTGCAGCCAAGTTTCTATCCTTAGAATGGGGAAGCAAACGAAACAGTATAGTAGAATTACCGCCCGTTCGATCCTCGAGCGAATAAGACTCCTAAGCGGGCGGTGAGTAGAATATACATGTTGATGATATTCTAGATTCTCCTTGTTTTGACAGGGAACGTTCCTATTTTTTCCTGTTCCACTCAGCCGAACGGTAACAAAAGGGCCATTCCGAAAGTCCAAATACGAGTCCACAGGATGCTTCTCGCTGGCACACTGAAAGGTGCTTCTGGAGTGAATGACCGCTATCGGGGTTCGCGTTACCTCTGAAATCCTGCGGTATCAACAACAGTATGCTCCTATTTGGTGTTGGCATGTTGCATTCGTTCACAATGTAAATGAAGCATAGGCCATCCAAACTTTAAAAAAAGAGAAAGAAAGAAAGAAAAGAAAAAGGAAAATGTAAAATCTTCCCATGTCGATAATGAAATTTGAAGATATATGAAAACAACGAAAAATTGTAATATTTTTACCGTTACCGCCGGTAACAGCGGTAATACGCACTACACGTCCCTGATATTGCTCCTGGCTTTTGCACAATAAAATGTCCCTGTATTTTCTACTCTGGTTTTGCAAGTGGGAATCCGCAATGATATTTTCGAGACCAACTCCATACAATCAATCTTATTATTTAATAACTTGTATAAGAATAGCAAGTCCAACATCCATCTTCTTTTTTCTAGAGTTTGAAAATTAAAGTTGTTTACTAGATCATTGTAGGAAAAATATTTGGGATAATAATTAGTTTTTTGTATGTAAGAATTTTCAAGAATTTTGTTTAGATGTTTTCTATTTCTTGAGAGTATTTTTTATTATTGGGGGTCCATATAGTAGAACAATATTCTAATTTTGATCTAACATATGTAAAATAAAGTGTTGTAAACGTTGTCTCACTGGAGAAATCTTGCCCTATTCTGTAAATTAAATCTAAGTTTCTATATGCGCTGTTTGTTATCATGTCTATGTGTTGATTGAAATTTAGTTCAGGATCAAAAATAACGCCTAAATCTTTGACAGTACTTGGTTTAGACAATTTAGTTTTTTTTTCAATGTATAGTCAAAGATGATAGGATTTATTTTTCTCGTAAAAGACAGAGATTTACACTTGGATACATTTCTTACTAATTTGTTGTCATCGCACCATGTTTGAACTCTCTGTAGGTCTTGTTGTAGTTGTATGCAGTCTTCAGTTGAATTAACTCTAGAATATAATTTGAGATCATCAGCGAATAGGAGAATCTCAGAGTTTTCAATAAAAAGTGGAATTTATAGCCTTAGTGTGGTTTCTTAGGTAGACAAGCAGCAATGTGTACAGAAAATCCTCCTTGACTATTGGAAAAATTAAGTTAACGTGTGTATACTGTTTTTTCTGTTCATTGTAAGTTTCGCGTGTATTAACTCGTAGTAAAAATAAATACTGTAAATTGACTAAGGTACGTACAGCATCTTATTCTAGCTTAGTATGTCCATTGTATGTATGCACTTTTTCCCATAGTTCTACCTTCGTTAACCGGAAACCTATCTTTAACGAAAATTTTTGCGAGTCCTGTTCGATTCCGCTAAAGACAAGTTTTCCTGTATGTCAATAATTAAATAGCACATAAGTGGACAGTATACTAAAAAAAAAACAAAAACAAAAATCCTAGTGCCAGAAGCATTACTTAAGTTTCAACACTGATGGAAGTGATCTATATCAGGAAAGATAGAGTTTGGTCTCAGCTACTAAAAAAAAAAAAAAAAAAAAAAAAAAAGAAAAAGAAAAAAGAAAGAAAAAAGTAATGAAGTTCCAAGGATTGATTGGAAAGAAGTGCCTCCACGGGTGTAAAATTTTTATTTATTAACCGATTCTCAAACTTCTTTTCGTAAATGATAAGTATATTTATCAGTTTGTCCTCTATGTAATGCACTATTTACTTTTCGACATAATCCCCATCCATTTCCACTAGCTTGCGCGAACGCATGACTGGTGGCGCAAACCCGTCTGAGAATTCCGTAATTGGCGTAATAAGGATATTTTGCTCGGGGGTGGGGGAGGAACGCCCCCTTACTTCTGAAAATTGCAGGAATCTTTTAGAAGATCTTGTTATAATTATATTTTTTTGTCTTCGTATATTGGTTCTTTTATTTTCATTCTTACCCTTCCCCCTTTATTTTACAAAACAATCTTTATGAGTTTGTGTGTCATGTATCGTAGACCAGTGAAAATTTATTCATCAGAAATTTGTTTAAAATTAAATAACTACCTAAAAAATTATTTTAACTATGGAAATTCATAATTTTCTGTTACAATTTTATACACAATTTACTTGTGCAATTTGGAACGAAACGTAAATATAATTAGCTCGTCTCCAGTTTATTCTTACATCTTATAGGAACACGAACAAATTTACATGCAATACTGTGTTATAATTTAACATTGTAATATGTTAAAAATCAGTCATATTTATTCACTTTTGTATTTAAAGTAAACTGTAAGATCTTTTCATTTTAAATTTGATAATAAATCGCTGTCGTTTACTGGCGTTCTAGCTTACTTGCTTAAGCCTTTGGTAGCAAAAAAAAAAAAAAAAAAAAAAAAAAAAAAAAAAAAAATTACACACAAGACAATAAATCGAAGAAACAAAAATATTTTAACCCTATAACTATTGTTATTTGTAACTATTCTTACTTGGCTATTTTCATCAAAACCCTGATGGCAACACTGCTGACGACGGTTGGAGAGAAAAGGAGGCTGACAAGAAGTTTAGGAGATCGCTAAGAAATTTTGGAAGCGGGAAACCCTCACAGAAAATGTGACTGGGAGCCCATAAATTTGTGGGCAACCCTATTTGAATAAGTCGCTTTGGACTTCATGAAATAGTATATATATACACACATTTAAATAAAAACATAATGTGTTGTAAAACAATGTCCATTTCAACAGTTGTTTATAAATTGGCCAAAAGATAGAGAAATATTCGGTAGACCGAACCAGAGAAAAATACCTATTGACAATGAAATATATTTTTATTTCATACATTTTTCCGTCGAAGTTGACAGCATATTTGCACATTTTCATATTATTCAAAATATTGCTAAAGCTGAAAGGTAAAATTAAAAATATTTCAAAATATTTCTGTATGCAAAATATAGTATTTCAATAATGCTAAAGATGTTATCTATTGGAATTTGGTGACAGAAATTTTGTGACAAATTCTATTTATTTATCTAAGAGAAGTAAAAATTTAAATAATTGAAACATGAAAAAAACAAGAAGAACAATATTCTAACTATTATTAGTTAGAATTTTCTAACGAATTGTATTACTTCATTATTAATAATTTTAGAAAATGATAGATCACAAATTTTGAATAAAATTAAAGCTGTGTTTTGTTGAAAGTTTGTGATGTAATATTATTAATTTACTATTAGCAAAACCGTATAAACTCTATAAGTCTCAAAGAGTGTAGATTTCTAAAAATATTAATTGAAATTTTGAGTCAGAATGATTATTTATTGCTAAGCCTAAAAAAAATTACAAGGTGTTCTAATTTCAAGTAATTTTATTTATTGGAATTTGGTTTAATATTATATTTATTTATTTATCAATAAACATAGGAAATTTAAAACAATTTTACTTTTTTGTTAATAGTATAATTTTATTTATTAACAAGCTCTACGCAATAATTTTGAGCTCTACAAATACTTTTTTTATTTTTTACAATGGAAATAATTTAATTTCTCAATGTTTCCAGAATGACTGAGTGTGATGAATTATGTGACAAATTGGCAATTATATCAAGAGGAGTTTTTCGATGTTCTGGTGATATTGAGGATTTAGAAAGTAGTTATTATCAGGGAATTATAGTGATGATGAAATATGATGAAACATATCCTGGATTGAACTTGGATAACATAACTATTTCAATGGAGTACGAGTTCAAGTCATGTGTTCTACAGGATACATATAACGTATGTAGTAAATATATTGACTAACTTTAACTTAAGAATTTAAGAAGCAATTTAAGTTTTCAATAACATTATAACCACTATTTATGGTGTCTTTAAGGCGGATTATACTTATTTACAAGCTATTTATCTATTTTCTACATTTTCACCTTTACACATATTTTCACTCATAATTTGACGTAGTTTTTGTTTGATTTGTATTAATTGATACTTTGTTTTTATTAACACAGTTTTCCACCCTCGGACGTCAATCCCACCAGGCACACCGGGGACGTGTCTCCCCCTCCCCCCAATATTTGTAAAACTATTTTCGCCCCTTTCCAATATTTCAAGTAACTTAGCTCAACTATGATCCAAAAGAGGCTCAGCCATGTAACAGTTTGCTACGTTCACAAAACAATGTTTGAGAAGATGGATATGAAAAAGTAGTACAAAAGTTTGTTTTCAATTGTGAAAAAAAGTAGTCAGTTTTTGGCTCTATGAACGTTAAGGTGTAGAAAACTGTAAAGTAACAAACTGTTTTTGTTTAGATAGTGAGCAGCAATGCGAGTTTAGTTTAGCTATTAAAAAAAAAAAAAAAGAACTAATTTTTAATTATGCATTTTTCAGCCTCATTTACATTGGTTGTAGGCTTGTTGGCCTAAAACCTGTTTCCAAAACTTTGTTGTTTTTGAGTATTCACTTCCATTACCTTTTATCATTATTTTATTTTTTACATACACTTGGCGTCATTTAAATAAAATTATAAAACAAGGTATAATTTTACCGTTTGAATAAACGAACAAACTTTAAAGTATTTGTGTGTGTATGTGTTTTAGTAACACATTTTCCAAAAAAGTAAACTATCAAAGGCAAAAATAAAACACAAAAAATATTAAGTTTTTGTTTGCTTTTTAAGTAAAAAAAAAATGCTTTAAAATGCAATGTACGAAGACTATTTTTTTAAAATTTTCGGAGAAAGGACTCCGGACGCCCCGCATTCTTGAGGGTATTTCATATACCACAGTCCTTCCAGTAGTCTGTCCTACCCAAAGTTTGTCTTGCTTTCCACATCACACCAATACATCTGGAAAACTTGAAGTGACTATAATCTTTGTTAACTTCGTCCAGTTTTACATCGCGAGCAAACATTAAAGTCATAGGCATGTTATTAGGTGTGCCAGGTGTGTATGTGCACACTGTAATAAAATAGATTGATTCTTTTTCTTCTTTCTTCAATTGTCATGCATTCTAAAATGTTATTACCCGTAATTCTTCAATTTCTTGAAACCACATTTTATATTTGTTTTTTAATACACTTAAATCCTAATAAAATAAACATGTCAAAATGTTGTAATAAGAGGATGGATGGGCTTTAATTACCTTTGTACACACCCACTTGAGAAGTTCTGCTTTAACTACCATTTTGAACACACACATGAAAAGTTCTTTAATTATCTTTGTGCACATTCATATGAAAAGTTCTTCTTTAATTACCATTGTGCACACACATATGAAAAGTTCGTTAATTACATTTGTGCACACTTATATGAAAAGTTCTGACTACATCTATGATTAGAATACTGGCATAATTGATTAATTTTATATTTTTTGAAAATGTTTTTAAATTGTTAGAAAATATTGCAGTTTTTTGTTTAACTTTTGGTGTTCTGTCAAGAAGATCTCAAGTTATTTATAATAAGTAATTGTTGCGCCAACTAGAAGTTAAAGTCGAACTTAATTAAAAGCTTTAATTATTTACTTATCCTAATAATAGATAGCAAAACGCGTTCATTTTTCAGTATCATCATTATCAATTTTCAAATAATTAAACTGAAACAATGCAGTTTAAGTTGCAATTAAATCACCACAATATACGATATTACTGTAGAAATACACGAATATTAATTATCAAATAAAAGTACGGTCACAGGCTTGTTCTATTTTGAAATAACTAAATTGACATAATACAGTTTTTAAATTTCAATGAAATCGTTATGATAATTTTACATTTGCAAATTGCTTACACACTAGCGGTATCTCATGGCGTCAGGCAAGCATATTGTGACTATAATTGACACTTTTCGAAAATTGAAATGGAAACAGTTATGCCCTTTAAGCTAAATACAACGGCTTTGTAAAAATGGTTACATCAAGTGGCAATATCGCTCAAAACGAACACTATTAAAACAAATGATAATACCAAAAAATGGATAGGCATACCTTTATTTCATTTATGTTTAAACAAATTGCGAAAAGTTTCCATGAAGCATAATTTTAGTACAGCATTAGTACCTCTAACGAGCATTGACTAAAACTTAACAGATCATAAAAGTTTCTTCATTAATCCCCGTGTGTTCGCAGATGTCTTATGAAATTTCACACACATGTTAAGACATTTGCAGGGTGGGCAAGAAATAACTCCCTATTGAAAATTCTTTATAACTTCTTTTTTAAAATTCGCAACACATTTTCATGAAGCAAAAAACTTTTTGTTGTTTACAATGTTATAATTCTTATGCATTGCTAAACTTTAACACAAGCTTCACTATTATCCACCAATTTTCGTAAACAGTTGGGGATATTTGCGATAGATATTAGTAGATACTCCAGCGGTACGTTTGCAAGAACTTGGCGAATTTGCTCTTTCAATTCATCAAAAGTTTTTGGTTTTATGTGATAAACTTCCTCTTTCACTCACCCCCAGAAGTAGAAATCTCAAGGCGTTAGGTCAAGACCCCTTACTGGCCATTCAAGGAGGCCACGATGTCCAACCAGCCGTCTGGAAAATGGGTGTTGAGTCAGGCATTAACAGGACATGTGAAATGAGAGGGCCCCATGTTGTATAAGGATTATGTCTTTGTAATTGCCCACTTGGATACAATACTGTGAACATAATCTTCAAGCATAGCAAGGTCCCGTTCTGCATTCATTGTGTCCCGAATGACGTATGGACTCACAACTTTAGTGGTGTGCCGCACCACACTGTAACTTTTGGGCGATTTTGGCCTTTTCAACAACTACTTGAACAACCCTTGGATTATGTTCTGCCCAATAGTAACTACTGTGCCGCTTAACAAAGCACGCAACATGAAGCACAACTTAATCTGACCACAGGATATTACCGGAAAGATCGGACCTGTCTTCATAACAAGCAAGTATCATCTTTCCATACTCTAACCGATGATCATAGTCTTCCGGCGATAATTTCTGGTAGTAATGTAATTTTCATGGACAAAAATTCAAGTCTTCCTCCAGAAGTTCGGATTGTGTGTCGAGTTAAACCAGTCTGTAATTTCTGAGGACTTGGAATAAACATTTCCTGAACCACTAGCTCATTTTCCGTCCTCGATGTTGAGGGGCAACCGTGTCTCCTAATATCTGCTACAGAACATTTATCGATTAGCTTCGAATGGCAGTTCCTTATGGTCTTTCTATCTACCAAGGCACAAGGTTCTTTCACATTTCACCACCATCTCCGAACTATTACCACGGTTTGCCATACTTCGTACTGGGGTCTTAGTTGAGCCCTTTCATGAAAGGTTGATGTTGTACTATGGTCTGCCACTGATAGCTGAAATGACATAAATGAGATATCATGTAACAAATTATATCTTTGTGATGAACAAAATGCCTTTGTTTTATGAAAATTGGTTAAGAACCGGTATTAAAAAAGTTATAAACAATTTCCAATAGGGAGTTGTTTCCCGCCTAACTGTACATAGGCATGACAAAGAGGAATACGCTCGCTAGAACGAAAGAACTTATTCGGGATGCTAAATAAAACCGTGTCTTAACATCGAGCCTTCCAAAGCACCTGAAAGACTCAAAGCATAACATCGATAAAATAAAAGTGATTAAAAACCCTTGATCATTAGTAGAGAGACAGGCATATGAGACTTTTTCATTCGAACGAGAGCACTAAAATTAAATTTAGGTATGGGTAATTTAGACAGAACTTGAAATAATATCATTGACACTTTTACTGCCGCCACCAACCACTGAAGAAGAAGATCTGAGATGTGTATTCTGTGGAGCAAAAATATTTTTTTAATGTAAACATTAATTTCCATTCCCTATTTTTAGTACAGTTTTACCTTCATTTTGAAATACTGATAGTTGTCAGTGAAAATTCGACGCTCAATATCATATGTTGAACGACCTATAAACATTTCAGAGGGATAACGGTGAATACCTTTGAGTTCATTGATAAGATTGCTCTTTAAGTACTTCACATTATAATAGTGACACCTAGTAACTTGAACGTGTACTATTAGGAATTAGCGTTACGGACAGACTTATATATATATGTATATTAATTATAAATATGATAATAGAGCTTCAAATACGTCGGAGGATCAAATGAAAACCGCAACAGTTCTATTAAGAATAGTTATGTTTTCTAGGCATTTGGAAATTTGTACACACAGTCTTTGACACGTTTCTGAGCTGATAGTACGAAGCACTGCCGGTATAGGGTTGGAGTAACAGCTGATTCAATATGGCAGCATCACTATGCAGTTGCCCCAAGCAGAAACAGTGTGGAGATTTTGTGAAGTGAAGATGTGAAACCGGTTGATATTCATCTGTCAAAATTACTTGGGATCATTTAGATAATATTAAAAGAAATGGTGATATTCAAAACTAACTTACGCGTGGAAAAGATAACTTATCTACTGTGTATCATAGAACTTCTACATATGGAAAATCCTATATCTATATGGGTGTAAACCAGGAGTTTGAAGCTCTTAAAAGTAGCTCTAAGTACCAGTATTACAATCCACCGCCCCCCCCTCCCAAGAAGTCCGTCCTGGATCCGCCCCTGGTCCACAGAACGATTTTTAAAAAATAATTTAATCTAATCACTCGCAATTGTATATTCCCCATGATGAAATTTCATATGGCCTTGTTCAACAATATACTGCTTTCTGATTATCTTGGTACCCCAGTCTGTTTGCTGAATATCTTTTGAGCTTGTGACATTAGACACTTGACTTTTGTCATCCCTGTGTTGTGTCATTGAGGTGATTTCCCACCAAACGTCAAAGTGGATATTTCATTCGAACAAAAGGATATTTCATTAAGCTAATATAAAAGTTTAATTTTAATTGTGGTGTAGCTATGTGGTCTGATAACACTGTAGTCAATCTGGTAACTAGACAGGACAGTGAACAAGAAGGCAAGATTGTAGGTTAACTTCAGTGTAACAAAGCGTAATAAATAATAGACGTCAGTTAAACTTGTTAATTAGTAAACGTGAGTTAAACTTGTTAATTAATAAGTATAACCAGCAACTCGTAAGAATATTAAACACGTAATATATGAGTGAATAATGAAATAATTTACATTTCATTGAATCTGCTATTGCATGTGTCATATAAAAGAATTTTACACATATATAATTTCTGTAATAACTGATTGAATAACCATTTATTATTATTATTATCATTTCTAGGGTTTACTGCATTACTTAGTGACGGCGGAGACAATCTCCTGGTCCAACATATTCAAAATAATGGAGAACATTAAAAAAGAAAATGGCGCAATTGAGAGTTACACGGTAACCCCAGCTACATTAGAGCAGCTAAATGTAGCTTTCTCACGTGCGCAAGATCCACCAAACCCACAGAAAGTAACGAAGAAACGGCTTGTATGGCTTCAACGCATAAGGCATAAAAAGCATTATGATGAGACATCTGCAGTGTTATTCTAATCAAAGTTAGAACTCATGATTCTCTGGTTTCCAAATGGTTCAAAATTTTATTAAAGAACATTTTGTATTTTCAGTCAAATACAAAGTGTAGCAGCAACATACATATATATATATATGTGCGAATACATTTACGATGAAATTTAACATTAACTAAGAGAAGTTTAACTGTAAATAAAAGTTTTGTATTATACATTTTTTTCTTTTATTTTATATTCTGTTACTACTCAGTGGAGAAGTTTTACTTTATGCAGACGATCAATTTGTTTACAGAATCTTAAAGTGAATCTTTTATTTGTAGGTATATGAATAGAGCCGTAGCTGGAGGGGTGGGGGGGCGAGCAGGGCGGTTGCCCGGGCGCAGATTTCAAGAGGGCGCCGAACGAGCGAGAAGAAAGAAAAACATTGTTGGAATCGAGTAGACGACGCGTCGGCCCGAAAACGTTTGGCGCTCTTGTTGTTGGTTTGCAAATAAATAGATTTATTAAAACTTTTCTTGCTCGCTCCGTTCGCAATCCAAACGGTTCAATATGAGTCACAACAAGGTTTTATTCCTACTTAAAGAAAATTATTAT
Organism: Thermobia domestica; assembly: GCF_964235325.1. Lineage (NCBI taxonomy): Eukaryota > Metazoa > Arthropoda > Insecta > Zygentoma > Lepismatidae > Thermobia > Thermobia domestica. The sequence continues at coordinate 277,262,246 of NC_137458.1, read as the reverse complement.
GTATGATCTGTTAATGATGTGTGGTATACAAGGTGTCGAGTAATGGCTTATAGTGTACGGAGGAGCTTTTTTCAAAATCAGAAACGATTCAAGTCTGAAATATGGGTTCGGCGTTTTGATGGTGGAGTTTCCTTAGTTAATCACGCTTTTCTGTCCAATCGGATTAATCAGGACGTAAGAATGAAGGTGTGAAAATGAGAGACCCACGCAAGCTGCTGTTTGCGCGGGAATACTAAAAATGAAGGTAAACAACGTGAATAATAACATTTTCGAACTTCAAGTAGTTGTAGAGTAGGGGCTTAAGGGGTCAGAACTTACCCCAACGAATTTTGTCTTTTTCAAAGACTAATCACTACCAGTGTTAATTTTTTGATTCCATTGACATATGATATGCTTCCAATTTGAATGAATTTATTGGGATAATTTCTCCATCAACTACTTGTATCTCCAGGATATTTTTAATGCGTACGTACCCACTTGTGTGTTAGCGTAGTTTTAATATGTTAATTAATAATAAGTAACCTTAAATTCAGAACTTTCATTTATTACGAAATTAAGTAATTACTATAATTCCAGACATATATAGTAGCCAAACTATATTTTGGATTTTAAATACAAACATTAAACATATTCTTCATATCCATCGATCAATATTGAGGAATTCGTGAAGAAGTCTCCTTCTGAATTTCTGTTACATTTCACAAAATATTTTTACCGTAAGAAAAATTGAAATTAAAATGCTATTTGTGTGATCACAGAGAGAATAAAGTTTCAAAAGTTTACAATTATTACTTGAAATTAATGCCGTCACTCATTTCGAACATTTTAAAAACACACAGTTTCTAATGTATTGAAATTTCATTTCTTATCGATACTATGAAATGTAAATAGATGTAAATTTCCATAACTGTTCTCCAAGTGGATTTGTTTACAACTAAAGGTAGTTTTTTCAAGTTTAACAAAAAGGTTCAAAATAAGCCTCTTGAAAACAACTTATTTGTAAAAGAATACACAATGATCACTTTTGGCTGTTGCAATGATCTGTCCAAGCAACCCGATAAAAATTCAGCGTAGCATAACAACAAAAGCAGCTTCTCTTATATGTAAAAAAAAATAAAAATAAAAAAAATAAAAAATAAAAAATAAAAAAGCAGAAAAAGAAAAAAGAAAAGATTGGTAAGATGAGTATAGGGAAACGCCGAATTCTACTTCGCCCCGGGCGCCGAAATCTCTAGCTACGGTTCTGTATATGAACAATGTGAAAACTGTTATATTTTCTGTTAATCTTAGTTTTGTTATATTCAGAAATTAGTTTCTTTTTAATCAATTTGAAACCATTTTCTTTAGGTATTGTTTAAGTTATCTATACCAACAGGGTCAGCCCTAGGCAATTCGCCGCTCCGTGCAATGGCATAATTTGCCGCCCTCCCCTTCCTCCACAAAGAACAAACCTTAAAAGCCACAATTTTAAGTATGCTATCGCATCATGAGCAACGGAGGGGAGGGAAAAGGTACTCGCACTCAGAAAGGCCTAAACACTACAAATAGACCTACAATCTTATTGTGCTTCTTTGTCTTTAAATAATAATCTATTGTCTTAATAAAAGATAAAACAAACACACCTGCAGAGGAAAGATGGTATTCCTTTTTATAGAATTCAATATCAAGCTTCAATCTCAATATATCAGTTTGCAATTCCAGTACAACTAGCTCTTTTATCTTTATTTTTTAATTTTCCTTCTATATTTGTTAAAAAAAGTTTCAAAAGAACTTATTTTCACCTTCAACAATAAGGAACTTGTTTGTTACACATACAAGACTAGTTTTCATATCAAAACTGTGATAACTTAATAGATGGAACAGGTGTTCGCTACTGTTCGAGAATTGAGTTCTTGTATTTGACAACAATCAAGCGCTTCATGCTTTCATTTGTTTGACCATTTGGTTTAGAATTGTCCATGTGACCTTAAATTAATGCGTCCTAAATATGATTTATGAATGTAGTATTCAAATTGAAAGTCAGCTTAGTAAGTACCATCATCATGAAGTCTGTTTCCAACAAGAAATATTTATTTTAACATAGTTATGACCAGGGCCCGGATCTTGTTGACAAGTCACCTTTTTTCTGTTACACATAGGACAAGGCAAGTTCAAATAAAAACGTTATCCATCAACTCTAGGTTCTAAAAATATATTTTTTTAGAGTCAACTTTTGGTCACTTTTTGCCGTTTTGAAATTTCAGGTAATTTTTTAATATTTTAAGGTAACTTTTAGGTCACTTATGGTCTTTTAATTCTTTCTTTTTCTACATAAGGAAATCTTTAAATGAACACGGTTTACAGATGTGGAAATTACGAAGTTGAATAATCTCTTTTCTTACTTTCTGACTATTGGAGTGGAAAAGCTGCATTCTTAACAAGCTAATGAAAACTAAACTGTAGCTGATTAACGAAAGGTGGGGGTTGGTAGGTGGCCAAACAGATAGTTTTGGGTTATTGACCACAAAGAATGTGATCAGGTGAATAACTAAAAATGAATTAGAAGGCGTATTAGGGTTTTAAACAAGTTTTTATCTATTATTTTCATGTAGTCTACACTTGCTAACTTTTATTGTTTAAGAGTGCTTCCTAGTTTCAACTCAGAAGTGAATTGACACTTTCAATACTTACAATGCCGTACAATGGACTGATCAATAGAAATAAATTATCAATGGACTGCAACTAACTGAAACAAAACTTTTTTGAATATGAGTGAGAAATGCTAATTAAAAATCCAATGGATATTAAAAAATGTCAATGTTTAACGAAATACAATTTTAAGAAAACGTAAGTTTTAAGGTCAATTTTTGTAATTTCTAGGGTCATTTTACAGGAATTTTAGTGTCATTTTATAGGTCACTTTTCAAAAAAAATTTAGGTCAACAAGATCCGGACCCTGGTTATGACAGATTTTGTCGCCCCGTGCAAATGCACGTACTGCACATATGGTAGGCCCTGATTCGAACCACCGTAATGAGTTCACATTTTAATATTCTTTCACTCAGAAGGAAACGCGAAACAATGTGCTACAAAGACTCCTGCAGTGATGCCAATCTGGAAACATAAAATCCATCTTGAAAGTCAGAAATTCTTATTTTGCTCTTAAAGTTCCCACGTGCTGTATTAATTTTTAAAAAAATCAAAATTTATAAAATATGAAAATTAAAACTACTGTATATCATTTACTTTCTTCAATATTTGAGTAAATTATTTGTAAATTCCGATCGTCTAAATTCTTAATAAACATTTTTATTAATTAAAAGAAACTATTAAGATTGTTGATGCAAACACATTTTGTTGTCAGAATTTAGTACATCCATCACACTTTTGTGCCATAATGTTCTACTGAACGTAATGAAACTACGCAAACTTCATTCTCCAGTCATTTCATGTGAGACGTTTTAGAAATTCACTGTTACTCGTTTGGTAATGTACGGTACCTTCTTCAGTTTATGATTTTGTTTTAAACTCCTAAGTACAATTCGAGTTATTGTTTCTTTTAGTCATTTTTTCATCAAACAGGCACGTAGCCAGGATTTCGTGAAGGAAGGGGGGTCCGTGACATGAAATACTGTAGTCATCACACCAGCGGCTCGATAATTCTTAACTTTTTTACTGGAACATATATTGGTTCGTTTAGCAAGGCTTTCGTAACGGGGGGGGGGGGGGAGTGACATGAAATTCTAAAGGCCCAGGAGCTCGATTAATCTAAACTACTTTACTATTAACATATATTGGTTTGTTAGGACAATAAAATGAGGATATGTTGCTAAGTATTTTAATAACAAACTAAGAAGAAATCTCGAGTAAAATAATAATAAAAAAATGCATTGAAAAAGATTATAAACTATTTACGTCCTTCCTCTGTTTATTCAAATGTAACAATTTTCCTTTCATTATGACCTCAACTTATATAAAAAGTACATATTCACTATTATAAACAGTAAATACTCAATAATGTCTTGTAAAGTATTTTACAATATCTGCGTTCCTTTCTCTGTTGAATCAAATGTTAACAGCTTTTTTCCACATAAATTTTTGTTTTTATTATTCCGTCAACTACTGTCTGTTTCAAATGACAGGTCAAAAGAGCAGTAGAAAATTGTTTTTGAAATAACATGTTTGATACTGCAAGGATGCGATGAAAAATTATAATTAAAAAAAAAAATGTCCACGCTGTTACACAACGGACTATCCTTTCGGAAGCTTGAAATCTCCCTGACTAGTAGCAGAAATTCTGACAATTCCGTAACTTTTCTAGAAATTGCAAATTCCCTGACTCTTCTAGAATATCTCGTTCACTTCGCCACCATGTATTGCTAGTACTAATACAAATCTCCTCATAAGAAAGAGTAACCAAAAGCTTCCTGTAGTTTATTTTTAACACTGATTCTTCCTTTTCTCATTTAATTTTGTTTCCTCCTTCCTTAATTTTTTGATTTCTGGTCTCGAAGGGGGGGTCCGGATCCCCCGGGCCCCCACCTTGGCTACGTGCCTGCATCAAATATATATAAAAAAAATCATATATATGCTGCCAATTTTGACGTAAATTCCCTTTATGTGTACTCGAAAAAATAATGTAAAAACCCCACAAAATGGAATTTTTCTTGGGTTGGCATCACCGGGCTCATGCCCTAGGCACTAGGTCAGTGGACAGGTCTTTTAGTTCCCTGATAATGGGGTTTAATATGTGCGTCATCTTTTTTTTTTTTTTTTCTTTTTTAGTTTATTCGGATTTATATGGAGAATTATTTTCCTGTTTCCCTTGAAATAAATTGAAATTTAAATGATATGATTTTACTGATTACTTCTTAAAATTTATCTAAATTGCCACTTACTTCGTGAAATTTAAATTTCTTTACTTATAATTTTAATATTCAAATTTAATATAGATAAATATTAAAGTCAGTTATAACTTAAGTTAATTTCGAAATAGAAAGGAACATTTAGTAAGATTTGAAGAAGAAATCAATAAAATTGTATTCTTAAAACTCCAAAGAAAAGTGAAAAATAATTCCTTGTATTGGAGCGAGCGAAGCTCGTCCTAACTCGACTTAGGTGTTTGGTTATCTCTGAGATGCCTAAATCGTTTTTAAACAAATTTGACATCAGGGGCAGATCCAGGACCGACTTGGGGGGGGGGGGGGGCTGTGGGTTGTCATAATGCTACTTTTAAGGGTTCCAAACTCTGGGATGGATTTTATTTATATATATAAAACAAGAAAGTTTCCTGTTCGGGGAGGGGGCAATCGTCCCGATCGCTTCCCCCTGGATCCACCCCTGTTTGACATGGTGATTCGAGAGCGTGCGCGGAATCTTTTAACGGGTCGCATGTTCTGATCGTACGTACAAGACAATTTTGTAGAAACATAACACCTTCATTTTTCAGTGTTCGTACATATGGCATGGCGTCTTCCAGCGCCTTAAAATTATAATGCTTAAGGTTTGGTCAAAACTCTTGGAAACGTTGAAACAGTGGAATATTTGGACCTCTAGTATGTTCTCCAAAATTGTGGGAGGTGCATAATTAATTAGGTCAAATTTATCCGTATTTTAGACGATACCAATCATAAATATAACTCCGTTTATCTTCCAGTCGTGGATTTATATGTCTTATATTTATGCTTACACTAGAAACGCCATTGAAGGCACGTATCCAGGGGGGATGGACCTCCTTCGAAACCAAAAAATGGAAAAATTAAGGAAGGATTAAACAAAAAGAAACGAGAAAAAAAGAATCAGCGTTAAAAATAAAAAGCTACAGCAAGCGTTTGGTTACGCTTTCTTATGAGCAGCTTTGTGTGGAGGAAACGGGGGGTGTAAGTTAAAAATGGATATTATTCTAACGGGGTTATTTCATGTCACGGACCCCTTCTTCCCCTGTTACGAAATCCTGGCCACTTTAAATGTTGTTTTTGGATGAAATTCACAAGCATTGCACAGAACAACGAAAAGGTCCACCACCGCTAAAATGCGAATACGTTCAATATTTCAAATAACAGGCATAGAGCATAATTGAAGGCTTTGAGCGACCTCTAAATATTTTTTTACTACGATGAAATGTTTCATTCAGTATATTTAGACCACATGGATCACAATTGGCAACTATGCGTTTAGATCAGAGATCTTTTTCTCTTTACTATGCTGGACCACCCTAATATATATAATGATTGAAAATGACCGATATTAGTGTCGAATTCACAATTTGTGGGGTCACTGAGACGAACACTGACACTTTCGATGCAGTTTAAATCCAAATTCAGTCCCTATTGCCCTTTATGTCCAAAATGGAACGTATTTTTCTCGTGCGAAGAACGAGTAATCTGCCAGTACTTATGTGATAACTCACTCCACAAACGAAAGCAAACAAATAGAAATGTGAACCCGACTAACGCCCTCGTTCTTACTTGCAAGTCACAATACCTTCTTCTACTAGAAACACACGCCAAATGTAGCACACGCTATTTCGTAAACGAATGGCATTCGGTCAAAAATCAATTCAGATTCTCGTTTATAGGAAAATTCTAGCCTACATGTATGTCACACACATACCTCTTTCTATTTAAAAATATTGTGATATACAAAATGCAGAATTCAAAATGGCTGCCATGATGCACACATGATCATTCAACTCATTTTTTACACCAACACCAACTTGTAACATTTGTTATGCCTTTCCTCCGTCCCCGCGTCTCTTTGATACTGTCCTGTCATGATAATTTTTCCTATTAGATACATACAGATGGTGATCAGAAAAATGGAAACACCTGAACGAAATTGCAACTTACCAGATTAATATGGTGTCAGGCCACCTTTCGCCTTCAGAACAGCCTTGATGCGACGTGGGATGGAGGCATAGAGGTCGTAAATGGTAGCAAGTGGAATTTTACACCATTCCTCGTGCAGGACATCGGCCAGTTCTGTGAGAGAGGATGGAGGTGGAAATCGTTGCCGGAGTCGTGTTTCCAAGACGGACCACATATGTTCAATTATGTTGAGATCTGGGGATTGGGCGGGCCAGGGGAGGTGTTGAACTTCTACCCGATGTTCCTCAAACCACGCTGCAACAACGCCAGCAGTGTGAATGGGTGCATTATCATCCTGGAAGATGGTGTCATTGTCCGGGAACAACATCCGGACAATAGGATGCAAGTGGTCTCCTAAAATTGCGACATAATCGTTGGCAGTGATTCGTCCACTAAGTGTGACCCCAATGAAAACCATGATATGGCGGCCCACAGCATCACCGAGCCGCCGCCATGTTTCAATTTGGGCGGAGACACTGCAGATCATAAGCTTCTTTGGGCGTTCTCCACACATAAACACGGCCCGTGGTTGGGAATAGGGTGAAGGATGACTCATCCGACCATATCACACGTTTCCAGTCCTCAACGGTCCAAGTTGCATGGTCGCGGCACCCTTTGCGGCATGCAAAAGCGTTATGGTCCGTGATGAGCGGTTTGGCCCGTGCAACACGACCCCGTAAGTTCATGTCATGTAATTCGCGGCGGACTGTGATTGTCGAAACGGTGGGGGAGGTGCTGATTGAGTTCCCCCGTCACTTGCTCCGCAGTGGCACGACGGTTCTACGTGACAATGCGCTTTAATACCCGGCGTGACCTGTCACTCATAATTTTCTTCCACCCACTGTTCCGCTTCCCGGATGTGATTTTCCCGTGTTTTGTATAGGCCGTCATCACCTTCGACACTGTCCCACGCGACACACCTAACACAGTAGCCACTGCCGTCATACTCACTCCACATAACCGCGCACCAACAATTTGCCCTCTTTGGAAATCTAAGAGGTCTCCCATTTTACACTACCTCCGTCTGCTGCAGCCACTGGACACTGTTGTTCCACTGCGCCTGACGTAGTATGGACACCGACCTAACACACCACCACCAGCGGTCCGGCGCTGCGGGCGCCACGACACCACTGCCAACCCATACATCTGATGTGTTGCCAACTACAGGTGTTTCCATTTTTCTGATCACCATCTGTATATCAAACATAGCACAACTTATCTTATAAACGGATGGCAATGGATCAAAAATGAGTTTACATTCTCATTTGTGGGAATATTCAAGTCTAAACTGAGGTATAAAGGCCACTGGCGGATCTGCGGAGGGGGCAACCGCCCCCCCAAAGGTCTTTATTTTTTTATATTTCCAGCATTTATCATTGGCAAATATAAATATTGCCTTTTCACAACCGATCCAATTATGTAACAAGCCTAGGATAGTCTAATCAAAATGTGTGGTATTAATAATACTTAATACAGACACATTTTAATTTTGAATACTTTTGTCCCTAGTTCCTTAGGCAGACACCATAAGCCTCAAAAGAACGAATATATGATTCATTCGCTGGACGAACAGCTGTAGGAAGGAGGGTAAGACGGCTCACTCTTTGAATTAAAGACGTACATTTTAAAATTGTGTCCTAGGAAAAGGATATGAAAACGAAATTCTGGTCCCGAAACTTCAATTACCTTTACCTGAATAAAGAGAAATGTAGGAAAAGAGCTGGGGGTAGTTCACTAAAATGCCTTACGAGGTGTTTGAATTTCGTGACAGAGTTTTAGCTCAATTCAATTATATATGAAAGATACAGAAGGAAGAACGCTAAATATTGAACCATAGTAACACGTATGAGCATTTGCTATATTGAGCGAGCCTGTATTCCAAGCAAATTGGGGTCTGGAGGCGAAGCCTCACCCTAGGCGAAGGCTAGTATAATATAATTTTTTGTTGTTATAGGAATAACTATAATTATACTGTGTTTCTAAAAGCTACATTTAACAAATTACTTAATAGGCCCAATTTCTAACCTCCAGTTTTTAATCTGGTCTATTGCTTTTTTCTTTACATACGGTACTCAATTATACCACTGCAAAAGCGGTGAACTTGGACAAAATACCCTATATGGTGCTCATGGTCCCCGGTTCGATTCCCGGTTGGAGTACATTTGAACAAAAAAGTGGTTCGGATCCTACTATAATCAGTAAGTGAACGTCTCCTTTAGCCGCCATGTCGTTACCGTTCAAGCAACAAACCAAAATACCCTTTGCATACACTTTTGTAACAGTATCCTATATTTGTCTTCTCGCTCTCTTCTGTTTAAGTGAAAAATTCCTGAACGTACCAGCAATTGAATTCCTGATACATTCATCTTTAAATACATCAATTGAATACAGTTGAAAGTTTTTTTCTTGAGAAATTAACAATTCTATGGATACATAATGCCAAGGTTTATCAGTAACTTCCAACATCTCGTGAATCCTGGGTTCTATACCGATCATAGAAAAGTTTTCCTCACCTTCCTTTGATACATCAGAAGATTGTGGTACGATTTATGGAGCCGCAGTCCGAACACACATTTAAGAAAACCTCAACAATGTTGAAAGATTGAAGTTGTGGTGAAATATTGAATTTCACAAAACGAAACGCATCGAAAATCCAACAACATTTTGCCTATCAGGAAATGTTCTTCGCATAACGCTGTAGTTCAAAGATTATATCCCTATCAGAGAGGACAATGAAAAAATATAATGGATAGGAGTCGACGATCGGAACATACCCTTGCATTCTATTGGATAGTGAAATCGATAGATTTAGGTCAAACTTCATGTTTTCCTGCGATCACTTTAGTGCAACAAAGGAAAGCTATATTTATCTACACAGAGGAGAAATGGGAGGGGCTTAATGGCAGATAACAGATGACAAGATAACTTTTAACCGTGTGGCCCTACTCTGTTACATTGACAGCGATAAAATATTTTTTGTGTGACTGTAATTTTAACATATTTCAAATTCAACCCGTTATATATTAATTTACGGTGGTTCTGTTAGTGTGTGTGTTTGTGTTGAAGATGAGTAAGAAACTGAAGAACGTGACTTTGTTGTCATTTTTGGTGAAGCGACCGAGACTGGAAGAGGCAGTATAAACATGCGAAAATCCCGTAATGAGAAATTCATGCAATTTGGGGAGGCACATGAAAGCAGGGTGTATGTGTGGCTTTCAATTATTTCGAAATACATGCTTTGTTTATCATACTTTGGCTAAAATCATGGACTCGAATAAATCGGAAAAAGTAAGCGCTTTACAGGCTTATACCACAACTCACCATGACACCCCTCCCAAATATCAATATCAACAAAATATGAAGAAAGCTTGTTCCTTTTAGCACCGATGCTATATGAAACGTACATCTGCCGTTTTAGCTGGAATCCGAATCACTGTAATGTGCCAAGAGAACAAACGATATTGCCACTAGTAGAAAGTGCCTACTCTTGAATAAATTTCTAATTGCTATTTTCATACTAATTTAAGGACCCTGAATCCAATTGAATTATTTTAACGCATATCCGTTCATGGAGTCACGAGAATGGAGTATGCATATCCACCCATTGATGTCATTTTTTTCGTCGCTTCATACACCAATGTGTTGAAACATCCTTCCATTAGCCTCAGTGTCCTCAAATTAGTATAATAAACAGCAATTCGAAACGTATTCAACCATCGAACTTTTACCATAGACATAAATGGAACTTCAAAAATTCCAGTTTTGAGATTATTTGGCTAGTAACCCCATGAATGGATTTGTTTTAGAATAGATGCATTGGATTTAGCGGTTTAAAAAAAAATCAAAAATTTATCGAACCGAGGGCACTTTTTACCAGTGCTATTGGCGTTAGTTAGTCCTTTCAAGGCTGTAACACCACGACTTCATGAATGAAGAAAACGTAGTAAGTTATACATGTCTTATACCTCGTGATAGGCACGTACGTTGGACTATTTCGGGAGGGAGTACAAATTTAAAATGAGAATAAATTATATTCAAATTTGTAAAATCACCACCAAAATTAGACGAAATTTACAGAAAAATCGAGATTTTGTGGAAGGGATCCGGACTCCCTGGATCCATCCTCTGCGTACGTCCCTGCCTTGTGATGTGATACTTCAGCATCTCTCTCTCTCTGTCATTTTTGCAAAGGAATATTTACGAAGTGCAAGAAAGAGTTTTATAGTGTTTTAGATGGATCTTTAAGTAGACTGAAAAGAAGAATATAAAGAGTAATCTTATGCAAGCAAATTATGAAAGTAATTACTTAATTGGTACAGCGCAAGGAAGGATGCACTTGCGTTCTTTTGTTATTGCGGCAATGAATCTACGGGCTCATTAAGCCGTAAGAAAGAACCTTTTATTTTTAAAAACACACACACAAATTCGGGTCCCAAAATGGAATCTGGGAATCAGGTTTACACCCCCTCCAACCCCGGATTGCTATGCGTCCCATACTTGCTAACTAAAATTTTAGTCACCTTGAAGTTACGCTCATCTTCCAGGAAGCGAACCGCCTCCTCCAAACGATCCTTCTGGATCCGCTAGTGATAAAGACATACCTCTTTCCATTATTGTGTGATTTGCAATATGGCGGAATTTAAGATGGTTTCCACGGCGATCACACTCCCAAGGAATGCTTTTTTTTTTTTAACGCGTGTCGTTATTACTGGCCTGTCCCAAATTTTTGACTAACCCTGTATACAGATCCATATAACAAAATTAAACAGGCACTTTCCACAGAATATTTTTCATACTAATATATATATATATATATATATATATATATATATATATATATATATATATATATATATATATATATATATATATATATATATATATATATATATATATATATATATATATATACTTTGATTCAGGAGTGGAAATAGAAATCCAGAAATAAAGGGACAGTCATTAATAGATAAATCTGATCGGGCTATGTTACGAGAATACAAGCCCAGAGAGACGGAGGCAAGTAAATTTTCATGGGGAACCAACTTAAGTGATATCGATTGTTGCAGATGTCCTATTTGTTACTAATAACTAGGGCTCGGAACTTGAAGACCTAAAAATTGCCTAAAAAGGACCTATAAAAAGACCTAAAAATATCTCAAAAAAATCTAAAAACTGGAAAAAAAAGGACGTAAAAATAAGACCCAATTTAATTAGAATCACATATTTAATGAATATAGTGTTCAAGAAATACAAGCTTCTGGTAGGTTAACAGTCTGTCCTTCTTCCACAAACTGAAGTCCAAACTTTAAAAAAAAAAAAAAAAAAAAAAAAAAAAAAAAAAAAAAAAAAAAACTTCCTCACCCTCAATTTCAACCACCCTTGCTAGAGGACATTGTTACACCTCCTTATCTGGTTTGTGATTGTTGAAGATCTGGTCTTATCAGACCTGTCGTTGAAGAATGTCTTATCATTGGAATTTTCTTTACTGAAGAAAATATGTTTCAGAGGTGGTGGTGGTGATTCGAGTTAATGGCCAGTAAATTTATTGTCGAAAGATGAAGTGCTAAAAAAGAAAAAAAAAACCGTTAAGACATATGAAAAGGTTTAAAAAGACCAATAAATAAACAATCCGCCGAAAAAGGCACAAAAGGACAAATAAAATCCATTATTTTCTGGCCTACAACGATCCAAAATGAACATACACCCTCCATTCCAAAAGAAACCGAACGTTTAAAAAAAACAAAAAAGCAATGTACATTTTGGAACAAATCATTTTTATTATTCAATGTATTCCCCTTCTGCATCGATACACATATTTGCACGCTCCAACAAGTTGTCAAACGACTTCTCCATGTCCTTTATTGGAATGGTCTTTAGGACGGCGGTCGTCGCCTTCTCAATGGCATCAATCGATGCGTGCCACTTTCCTTTCATCGCCAAATGCAGTTTCGGGAACAGATAGAAATCGCACGGAGTGAGATTTGGTGAATAGGGCGGATGACGCAACCGAATAATGTGATTTTTGACCAAAAATTCAGTTACAAGTCGCGAACGATGTGATGGTGCATTATCGTCCAAAAGAGTCCAACTGCCGATTTCGCGATATTCGGGCCGAATACGACGAATTCTTGCCAGCAAACGCTTCATGACGCCCAAGTAAAACTCTTCAGTGACTGTCTGGCCGGGCGGAACAAATTCTTTGTGGATAATTCCTTTTGAACCGTAAAAACAAATCAGCATCACCTTAACTTTTGACTTCACCAAGCGACTTTTTTTGGGTGTTCCTTCATCCGGCGCTCTCCATTCAGCACTTTGCCGCTTTGTTTCGGGCTCATATTCAAAACACCACGTCTCGTCACCAGTTACAATCGATTTCAAGAAGTTTCGATTCTGCCGAGCACTTTTAACGATGTCTTTGCAATGCGCAATTCGATCAACGTTTTGGTCTTCGGTGAGTTAGTGTGGTACAAACCGCGAATTAACCTTCTTAAGGCCCAAAACTTCGGTAAAAATGCGGTATGCGGTTGTTTGAGGAATGCCTAATTCCATTTCAATAACTTTCACCGACGATTTTTTGTTATGTTTGATGAATTCACGCACTTTTTCGATGTTTTCTTCCGATAATCCGGTTCTGGGACGGCCTGATCTTTCGTCATCATCCAGCGTCTCTCTACCCGATTTGAATCACCTGAACCACTCGTAAACTTGCGTACGGGATAGACACTCATCACCATATGCATTTTGTAGCATTTGGTGCGTTTCACTAAAAGTTTTACCCAGTTTAACACAAAACTCAATTGCAGCTCGTTGTTTGAAACTCATTTTCCGACCGATGTACACAACACACTGACAGTTGAAACGCAATAACTTTGTTGCCGTGCATCCAAATGTCATGACATTTATACCAGTTGTCAATGAGGGACTACGCCATCTACCGGTAAAATATTACAACAGATGGCACTAGTGGTACTATTTGTTTTCAAAAGTTCGGTTTCTTTCGGAATGGAGGGTGTATGTTAAGCCTCGTTTTCGGGCACTCGTAAAAAAGAGGATTTTTCCTCAACTTCCGGGCCCTACTAATAACCATTGATATTCTTCCTTCTTTTGGACAAACACTTCAACTTACTAAGTAGTGACGAGCGCAAGAGTCTTGGTCTTCCAGTTTGTGCAAGAATCTTGCATGCAAAACCAAGACCAGGAATTCCGATGCAAATCCAAGACCAAGACCAAGGGGAGCAAGACCAAGACCAATACTCTTACGCAAGAGTCTTGCACAAGTACCAGTACTACTTGATTCCTTTTATATACTGTAAAAAGAAAGAGGAAAAATCATTACATTTTTCACTTGAATTTCTTGGCTTCAGTAAAAATGTCGCTGGAGTGAATGTGTTCCCGGTAGTTTATGCAATCAGTGTGAATCTATCTGCCCCTGTAGCATATAGCTACAGTAAGTACGTCATTTTATGAATCGGTTGTTCGCGAGACGACAGACAGCACAATTCTATGAATTGTTGCAGGGTATAAGAAATTCAGTGTCTGATTTACTTTGTTCATCATTTGATTCATTTATGACGGCCTATGATTGGATTTTGGGAAATCATACGAAGAATAGTTGTGTCCATAAGAAGCGGATAAGCGAAAAGTAAACCGAAACATGTTATGGACGCGATGGCTCAATGGTAGAGCGTTCACCTCTAGTACATGGTGTCCCTGGTTCGATCACTACTTTCGCCATGTAAATTTTTTGGTGAACAAACACCGTGTGCGTTGGTTTTCTCGGAGTTTTCCGGTTTCCTTCTACTTTCTTCATTCCACCATTTCTTATCATCATCGTCTATCTTAGCCTCGGTGGATATTCGTGGGACGTTAAACTAGATATTTCATTACATTTTAATACATATTAGTGGTGTTCTTCTTCCAAAACTAAAAAGAAATGTAGTATTGAACCTTCGTAACTTAGTACACCAATTACCGACTACATGGGTATGGCCTTGGATCCGAGGCTCAGGCATCCGTTGGAAACTTTTAATGTGTGCTCATAAAATTAATATCGAAATAATATTTTCATGACATTGAAAAACTTAGTGCATGTGACCGCAAGTTTGATTTCATAGGAGGAAGCTTATATCCACATTGAATAATTATTTATCCATATAACTTTTGCTTCTTTAGGTATACGGCACATCGAAGATTGAGTGATATAATATTATACTGTACAAAAACAAATAATCCATATTCACAAGTGAAAGTGATTTTGTACAGTTATTTGAAATAACTTGCAGTTTGATGCCGTTATTTTATATTTCGAATATAGGTCAAAAGTATTTATATAAATTGAGTTTACACAAAAGACATAGACAGTTGGGTAGTTTCCAGTTTTCACTCAAATTATTCTAAAATATTAGGAAGTTTGATTATAATCATTATTATTTTAACGTTTTATCTCTCTTTCTTGGTCATTACTAAACATATCATCATTATCATCATAGTTATTCTGCCATTATTGGCAGGTCACTTGCTGCAACTGACTGAGAAGCTTCGGTGTACGGTTTTTCTCAGCTAGTCTCTTTGTCTTGACGCAGCGGTAACTACATACTCCTTCGCCCCCTCCCTCTCTTTCCTTCCACCATATCCTGTAGCACGTCCCTCATAATACAGTTCGCACTCAGCCAATGTCCCAACCAGTTCCTCTTCCTCCTCTTTAATTACATATAAAATTCTTCTTTTCTCCCCTACTGCTATTATTTCTAACACCTCATTCGTTTTCCGTTCAAGTCAGTTAGTTCCTTTTTTCTCCATGCCCACATTTCCAAAGCCTGCAATTTCTTAATTGTTTTTTGCGTAATATCCATGTTTCTGACCCATAGATAGGGTTACCATTCGTCCCGGAAAATCCGTGACCGTCACGGAATGGAGATCTGTGTTCCGGCGTCCCGAAAATAATTCTCGGGACGCTTAATTGTCCCGGATTTCAGCGAAGAGGAAAGGAAGGCAATATTAGTCTATAATTTGCTTTTTTCACAGGATTAGATATATAGTTATTCTCTTCAACTTCTGAGTATAGCAATTCAAAAGTTGAAAAAAAAACTTGAATACCTAAAACAGCGTTTCCCAACCGGTGTGCCGCGGCACAGTGGTGTGCCGCGAATGGGTCGCTGGTGTGCCGCGAGGAAATCGGAACAAAATTATTAATTCTATAGCAATCAAATTGCAAGACATACAGAAAAAGGTATATTTGTATTTCAAATTACTACTATGAATCTAAAATTTAAAGTTTCATACTGTGTTACTTTTCTGTAGAACATTTTTCTGTACATTTCTAATTTTGAAAAAAAAAAGTATTTGTTATCATTGTTATGACCATTATTGCTTCTTTATTGTTGCAGACTATTTCGTAACTTGAAATTTTAAAATATTATTCAATCCTTCCGGCAAAGTAAACATGCATACGAATCTATTATATAAAAGAGAACGCACAAATCCTTTGTTCCCTCATCACGCTAATACGGCTGAACCAATTTCTTTTATTTTTGGGGGGTTATTAGGATTTGGACCCTAGATGGTTTTTATCATATCACTTTAATTTTTAATTATCAGTGTCTTGAGATAATTGACCATTCAAGTGTCCATAACGTACAAATCCTTTGTTAGTTCATCATAGGTAAAAATAAACGTATTTATATGCAACCCGCATGACCGTGTCACTCGGCGGGTTAACATAAATGACAGGCGATATAATGTTAACATTTACTGCATCACTTGAAAGCGAAAAAGTAAAAATTATCTAAGTAACAAAGTTTATTGCGTTCCGGGGTGACCGCAGCGAAGCGGGGCGGGTTAACATAAATGACAGGCGATATAATGTTAACATTTACTGCAATCTTCTATGGTTTTTATCATATCACTTGAAAGCGAAAAAGTAAAAATTATCTAAGTAACAAAGTTTATTGCGTTCCGGGGTGACCGCAGCGAAGCGGGGTGAACGCTGCTAGTTACCTATATTTGTGTTTTAAAAGTAAAAGAGATTCGTTTGTTCGTTCGTTATTTAGTGATCCTCCTTCTTAATGAAAGGTCGGATACAGTTTTCGAAAAAAAATGTATTTTTAACAACTTGAGCCCTATATCTGATTGTAATTGTTTTCTATTTTTAAATTAAAATGAAAAATAAGCATAATGATTTACCACGGGGAAAAAACAGTGGTCTAGCTTTCTTCTCTGTGAGAAGGATGTCAGTAATCAGAAAAAAATACTACAGTATTTTATATTTTCAAATAATAATAATAATAATAATAATAATAATAATAATAATAATAATAATAATAATAATAATAATAATAATAATAATAATAATATGTGTGCCGCGAGAATTCAAGTTACCCTGAAGTGTGCCGCAAGTTGAAAAAGGTTGGGAAACGCTGACCTAAAACATGGATTTAATTAAGTTCACGATTTAACTACTTTGACATTGAACAATCATTCATTCCATTGGGCCAGGGACAAAACGTTTAAAATAAAGTAAAAATTCAACGAGAGTTCTTTGAAGATAAACGCCGCCAGAACATGTTGCCTCTAACTTTGATTTCAGACTTTTTTAGCTGTGGGGATGTATTTGCCCAGATCCCTCTGAATGGGGCCTTTTTGACCGGATCTTTTTAATGAAGGGCCGTTTGACTCAGGCCTTTCTGTCTGAGCCGTCCTGACATGGAATCAATCTTGGCAACTTTTCTCCAAACGGCGCCCAAAGATACTCTTCTATTTCTCTCTTGTCTAGTTGCGGCCCTGTTCGTCTTTTTATTTGTTCGCACGTCCATTGATTAATATTTTATCTCTTGTAACTGTTACGGAAAGAAAAATTATAGCAGCAACAATAGAAGCAAAGTATCAGCCTTTTTTCCGTTAATGTTTTATATTCCCCATCAAAAAAAAAAAAATAAAATAAAATAAAATAAAATAAAATAAATAAATGAAATCTTTAAGTGATAGTCCCTCGGTTATACCAGCTAGGCTAAAGAGACGGTGTTCAGAAAGGAATGAAATGATGGAATGAAGGAAGTGGGAGGAAACGGGAGAACCTACCGGGACTCACACGGTGTTCGTCCACCACAAAGTTCACTTGGCGAGAGCTGGAATCGAAAAATCTTTGAGTTTTACGTCCCACGGTTATGCCGGTTAGGCTAAAGGAGAATGAAATGGTGGAATGAAGAAAGTGAGAGGAAACGGGAGAACCCCGAGAAAACCCACACACACGGTGTTTGTCCACCACAAAGTTCACTTGGCGGGGCTGGGATCGAACCCGGGACCCCAAGCACCAGAGGTGAACGCTCTACCACTGAGCCGCCGCGGTCCCGAGCTGGAATCGAACCAAGGATCCAAAGCACTAGAGGTGAACGCTCTAGCACTGAGCCACCGCAGCCCCACATATTCTCCATCAAATTAAAAAAAAAAAATGAGCGCACATACGGAGAAAAAAACCGTTTGTATTAATCAGTAACGAGATACTATAAGTCCCGACGTACAGTACATTCCACGGTTTACAATTTACGCGTATCAAGCATTAAATTTCCGAGATCCCAACTCCTGCTTGCGTGAACGTTGTTAAGTTAAAATACAAGTTGTTTAAATCATAAAAGGAATATGGTTTAAGTCAAGAGAAAAAATTATGAATTAAAACAGGCAGCCGGCAAGGGTCAGGTGATTTACGGAGTGAAAAAGTTGCCTGCGAGCGCTGCATCAGGGTTGTCCAATAGATTGTAAACGATCAGAGAGCCACTCATAACACGAACGTGGGGTCTGCTGTGGCACCATTCCATTTTAAGAAATCAAGATGAAGTCAAGTGCCACCTGCGGCAAGACTAATCATATCCAATGATTTTACAACTAGTAACACTATAAAACAAGTGTGTAAGTGGATTCTTGCAGCGCAAGGTACTTAATTATAATAACAGATCTTGTTTTCAAGTTAATTTAAAGCCTGTTTTCACGTAACACGTTTTAAGTAAATGTTGTTTGGTATCAGCGAAACAACGTCTCTCATATGTATGACTCAAATCACGCCTTTATCTGCATATAAAGATTTAAGTAAGAATTAAAATCGTGCCAACCCATATTAGTGCACCACGATGGTTCTGTGGTAGAATGATCAGATCTGGTGCGAAGGTGCCATAGTTCAATCCCAGGGCTGATGAGCCTTAATGAAGATCATGTGTCCGTGATTTTTATCCGGTGGTTTACCGTTTTATTTCCGATTTGCTCACTCAACCTATTCTACCATAATCATTCCCTTGCAAACGCCATTCTCTTACTTAAAAGTAAGGGGCCGCGGTTGCTCAGTGGTACAGCTTTCCCCTCTGATGCATGGGGTCCTTCGTTCGATCCCGGCTCGCGCCAAGTTAACCTTGTGGTGAACAAACACCGTACGTGTAGGTTTTCTCGGAGTTCTTCCTCCCCCCCCTTACTTTCATCATTTCATTCATTTCTCATCATCACCGTCTTTTTTAGCCTAGCCGACATAACTGTGGCATGTAAAACTTAAACTTTGGACTTAAAAGTAACTCTATAGTTAAGGCAGCATTTCCCAATCTTTTTCAACTTGCGGCACACTACGGCTGTAACTTGAATTCTCGCGTCACATTTATAGATAGTATTATTATTATTATTATTTGCATATATAAAATACCATGGTATTTTCTTTCTTTCTTTCTTTCTTTTTCTTTTTTTTTTAATTACTAATCTCCTCACAAAGATGAAAGCTCGATCACTGGTTTTCCCCTATGTTAATTCATTATGCTTATTTGTTATTCTAATTTTAAAATAGAAAACAATTGCAATGACTCAGATTTTTAAAAATACGCTTTCTTTTTCGAAAACTGTATCCAACCTTTCACTAAGAAAGAAGATCACGAAATGACGAACGAACAAACAAATGTCTTGTAATTTTAACTTTGCTGTTTTAATCTAAACCTGTACATATTATTGCAATCACACAGCTTGCGATGCGTCGAAATCAAAACACATCTGTTGAACAAAGTGTTGTTCTGTCATTCACGTGCGAATGAGTGTTCTACGAACGTTCACTTGACGCGTACCGTACAAGTGCTTCCATTTCTCGGTGTTAGTATGACTCTCAATTGAAGCGTAACATAGCAGCTAACCGTGGAAATGTGTACGAGCCGAAATACTATCTGCTACACAGTAATAGATGTAGAATAATATATTACAATTACAGTGATTTTTTCCATGGTAGAAATTCATAGTAATGTGAAATACAAACCTATACATTTTTCCCTATGTCTTGCAATTTGGTTGCTATAGAATTAATAATTTTGTTTCGATTTCCTCGCGGCACACCAGCGGTCCATTCGCGGCACACCGGTTGGGAAACGCTGGCTTAAGGAATTGGAAAGTTCATCATTCTAGGGGGAAAAAAATCCATGCCAAATAACCAGTGGTGGACTGACCGGGCGGGAAGGAGAGATACCCGTCTAGGCCCCTTCAGTTAAGTATATAATAATAACAATTAAAGGAGTTTGAATACTTGGTGATTGAAAAGTTCTGTGTAATGACTAACTAATAACGCAATAAGCGACATAATGTTGCCGCAGCAATGGGACCAGAGGTGTTAACGAGGCCCTATGTATAGACTTATTGCACTAAAAGCGTTTTTCTGATTTGGCATTCGACTTTGGTCGAATATTGCCTCCCTTTTTTTAAACAAACAAAAAAAAAAAAAAAAGATTTGCAATAATCTCAGTTGCTTGAGTTCGAATGGGTCAATAATGAGGAAATACATTCTACCCAATTTTATACAAGATATCTTTAGTAAAACTTCATTAAAAGCATTCCTATTTTTGTAGACCATAATGTATGTTTTGTTGGAGACTAGAGATTTACTCCATGGTTTGGGAAAAAATGAAATGAAATCTTTGAGTTTTACGTCCCACGGTTATGCCGGTTAGGCTAAAGGAAACGGTGATAATGAGTAATGAATGAAATGGTGGAATGAAGAAAGTGGGAGGAAACGGGAGAACCCCGAGAAAACCCACGCACACGGTGTTTGTCCACCACAAAGTTCACTTGGCGGGGGCGGGGATCGAACCCAAGGCCCCAAGCACCAGATGTGAACGCTCTACCACTGAGCCACCGCGGCCCTCACCATGGTTTGGGACTGAAATTAATGAGAGGAAAGAGGAAAAATCGCTCTCTTCGTTTCAACAATGGCTCTCTTCTTTCGACAGCATCACTAGTTAGTTAGATACGAAAGATCTTTTTTTTTTTTTTTTTTAATAAAATTCTCTGGCTTGATTTAGACCAAGATAATCTCAATCCCAGTAAAATAACAATTATCGCTAATTTTTGCATAAACACTTAAGTTACCAATTATGTGCAAATTATCATTGCTTATCATTAATTAACCTAAAACACACCTGTTGCAGTAATTTTACGACTACAGTGTTGTCAGGGGCGGCATTTTGTCCAAAAAAAAAAACAGAAAAAAGCACCCATATTACGGTCTGGCACTAAATAGTTTTTTTTTACATGACAATACTGCATCAACTTTGTCACATTTTCGCACTAATGGATAACTGTTGATGCATAGTGCATATACACACAGGGATTCACCCCGCAGGAAGTCAGTTTCTGCAACTGAATGTTGATTTTCTTCATTTTGTACATTCTTTTATGTAACACTTTCTGCACTTTCTTTCGTTACTACACAAAAACGTTACAAATTTCAACATTGATCATTATTTTGAAAATATCTACATGAAACACGCTTACATTTGTTTCAAATCTCATGTCTTTATCGTTCTTGGTTCAAAAGATATTCGCAATCAAACTTTGGGTTGCACAACTTTACGGACACACTGTAGTATATACAGAGTCTTCCAAAAGTCATGCAAAAAAGTAAAAAAAACTGTAACTTTGTAACCATTTATTGTATTTGTACAAAACTTTTAGTGGACTTGTAAGAAAGTCTGAAATTTTGTTTCCAAGCATTTTTTCAACGCCAAACCTCCAGCTGAGCACCATTTACGTCCAAACATTGATGAAGCCTTTTCGGGAATCCAAGAATGGCATTTCGACGTGCTTCATCCGTAGTACTCCCAATCACATCACGTATCTTCTTCCGGAGGTCCTGAACATCTTTCGGTTTTTGCTTGTAAACTCTGTATATCGTTTTCTTACCAACGATATTGTGTAGCGTTGTCATTGGCACTCGCAGCTCCAAGGATCTGCGTTTCAAAGATTTCTTTGGATTTCGCAACACGCTTTCCTACACGGACTGAATCACATCAACACTGGTTGTTGGCCTTCCGCTACGACTCAAGTCCAAGACACTTCCGGTAGCTAGGAACTTAGCATACCATCTCTTGATATTTGAACCTGCAGTTGGTTGTTTCTGATATTTTTGTCGGAATTTTTTTCTCACCAAAACACTAGATTTTAACTCACAAAACCACGCCACACACTGCGCTTTCTCTTGAGTAGACGCCATCTTTGTCACGTGATTTGCGGTTATGACGTCAACGTTTACATCCGCTCATTGTTGCCAACACAAATTTCAACATTTCCACTAAACATTACAAACAAAGTACAAAATTATAAGTAGTACTTTCAAAGTTATAGCTTTTTACTTTTTTGCATGACTTTTGGAGGACTCTGTATAGACCCCCATGATTAATTCTCGCTTAGCCCTTTACGTCTCAGTACGAGTGGCGGATCCAGGGGGCGATCGCCCCCCCCCAGAAGAGGAAACCTTTTTATTTTGTATATAAATAAAATCCATACCAGAGTTTGAAACTCTTAAAAGTAGTTCTAAGTAGTAGTATTACAACCCACCGCCCCCCAGAAGTTGGTCCTGGATCCGCCCCTGCTCAGTACGCTACTGGAGATCAATACAATTAAGATTGTTGATACCCACTATATTATTCTTTTTATTATTTTCTGATTCTTTCTTGTCTTTCTTCAAGGTACCTTTCCCACTGGCTTCCCAAATAGAAGCACATAGAATGACTTTGAATCATTTTGTTGCTTTCTGCCTGCTGTACACTGTAGACTAAACTAGTGCTTAATTGAAGCTTATAACTGTTTACATTTAACTCACTACGGAAACCTACACAAATATTGAAAATTAAATGTAATATGGTTACGACCTTGTGTTAATGATGAATAGTAAAACATTTTCATGTTCAGTATTATCACTATCCATTCGAAATATAACTTAAAACAATACAATTCAGGCTGCGTTCCAAATCGTTGCAATATATTACTGTAGGCTAGAAACACACAAATATTAGTGTTCTATGGTTAGAACCATGGTCCTTCCTCTTTTGAAATAATTAAGCTGAAATAATACATAATTCGTCACAATAGTTTTAAATCAGCAAATTGCATGTATACTAGTGACATCTATAGTCGTTAGGCAGGTAGACGATGCAAGGAGCAACACCTACTCCCGGGACTGTTTACTATTAGAAATTACCAAGACACACAGAATGAAGAACTGAGAAATCTCCCTTTTATAATTAGGGTGCGAAGAGTTGTTTCTTACAAGCACACTGGAATTTTGAAAAAGGATATTCACGGTAGTCCATTAGGGTTAAAACTGTACCAAATATAACATGCATCTAAAACAAAACAAAGGGCCTTATGCAGAGACGACCTGACGCGTTATTAGTGCCATACTAAAGAGTTCGACTAACATATGTTCCCTGCAGTAGTCAGACCTTGAGTATGACACTAATTATAAGTCAAAATTGCTCTGCATAAGGCCCAAAATCTTAAAACTAAAGAAAGGAGCAGAAAAGCCCAAGATCTGGGATTATTTGAGTCTGGGTATATACCAAAATACAAATAGTTTACAAGTATATATCAAAATACAGAGAATCTTATGCAGAGGTTTTTTTTTTTTTTTACGTATGATTAGCTCATACTCATACTACTGCAGAAAATATATGTCAGTCAAACTCTTTAGTATGACACTAATCACGAATCAGAACGACTCAGCATAAGGCCCAGATAGTTATCAAAATAATTTAAACACCTGAAAAATGTGCAATTAATATGGTACCAATTTTCGACTCAGAACAGCGCTGATGCGACGTGGAATCGAGTCATAGAGCTAGTGAATGGTCGAAAATAGAATATTACCCCATTCCTCGTAGCGCATCACTCAGTTCTGTGAGATAGGGTAGAGGAGGAAATCTGTGGCGAATTCGTGTCTCCAACACGGACCGTAGATGTTCTATTATATCTAGTTTCGGAAATTGAGAAGATCAGTGAAAGAGGAGGTTTTCAACTTCATTCCGATGTTCCTCAAACCTTGCTGCAACATATTCAGTTGAGTGAAATGGGTACATTATCATCCTAAGGGTCATTGCCCGGAAACAACGCTTGGACCATGAGATGCACGTGGTCTCCTAAAATGGCTCATAATTACGGTCGGTAACTGACCGGTAAGCGTCAGCACAGGACCCACTGAAAACCAGGATATTGCGGTCCACAGTGTCACAGAACTACGGCCGTGCTTGAACGGAGACACTGAAGATCACATGTTTCTTTGGGCGCCTGTCACACATAAACACGGCTCGTGGTTTGAAATTAGGTGAACACTAACTCATCCTGGCTATATCGCACGTTTCCAATCTTGAATTGTACATCTTGCATGTTCGTGGCATCATTGGAATCGTACTAAAGTATATGGTCTCTTATAAGACGTTTCACCAGTGCAACCCGACACTAGTTAATGTCATATAACTCAGTGAGGACTGTAATTGTCGACACAGATTGTAGGATGTGCTGTTTAGTGTTGTCAACGGCTCGAGTGGCTCGGCTCACGGCTCAGTCATCATCAAATCGAACCAAGAAGTGAGCCGAGTCAACAACTCACCCAACCGAATCGGCTCGAGCCCTCGTCCCATTTGGGCCGAATCGAGCCAAGCCGATGGCTTACCTCAGTCGAACCGGTTCGAGCCGATGGCTCACAGCAACCGAGCCGGGTCGAGACGATGACTCACTTGAGCCGAGCCGAACCGAGCCAATGGCTCATTCCAATCGAGCCGGCTTGAGCTGTTGGCTCAGTTGAACCAAGCTGAGCCGAGCCGGTTGACATCACTAGTGCTGTTTGAGTTCTCCGTCATTTGTTCCACACAAACATGATCGTTCCAAGTGACAATCCGCTTTAACCCTAACCGGGACCTGTCGATGTAGGTTTTCTTCCGACCATTGTTCCTCTTTTCCAATGAGGTTTAGCCGCGAGTTTTGTAAGCCGACATTACCTTGGACACTGTTCCTTGCGACAAACCCAAAACATTAACCAGTGTCATCACGCTCGCACCTCATAACCGAGCGTAAGCAATTTGCCTTCCTTGGAAATCAGAAGGGTCGTCCATTTTACATTATCACTATCTTCTGAGTTTACTGCACACTGTCGGTTTGCTGCTTCTCACATAATACGGAGTTTACCCTAACACAACACTACCAACAGCCTGGGTGCTGCGATCATCACCTGATCGTTACAAAACTAGACATCCTATATTTCCAACTCCAGGTGTTTCTATTATTTTGATAACCATCTACATTTTGGGATTTTGATTTGACCAGTTAATCCTCATATTCCTCCGTGCTGTTACAGTGGACAATGGACTTATTCATTTATTGGGCTCTGAGCTGTTATAGGCTCTACTAACTAACTAACTAACACTATGGCCTATGGAATCCGGATGTTCACTAACGCGTTCACAAAAGCTCTTCATTGACTTCTGTCCTTAGATAACTGCATTCAGTTTCTACTGTGTATTCCTATTTGTGCGAGATCCATCTTAATATTATCCTCCCATCTGTGCCTACGCCTTCCTAATGGACGTTTTCGATTGGATTTCCAGTCAAAACTTTGAAAGCGTTCCTAGTTTCTTCCATTTTGGCTACATGATCTGTCCACCGGAGCCTTCTCGACTTGCTGACCCTGACAATGTTTGGTAAACAGTATAAATTATGCAATTCCTCGTTCTGATGTTCCCGTCATTCCCTATTTCCGTTTCTCTTGGGTCCGAATATTCATCTCAGGATTTTATTCTAAAATACTTTCAGTCTCAGTTCTTCCCTCATAGTAAGTGTGTGACCATGTTTCGCAACCATACAGCACAACAGTGATGATTATCGTTTTACATATTTTAAGCGAACTGTTATGCAATGAATCCAAAAACCAATTCACTACAAGCACACACAAATAAAAGTAATCAATAAAAAAATTAAAAAATGTAAGTGTTAATTTGTGAATTATTCAGTCACAGCACTTGCTACAGATATTTTGAGCATTTCCTATTGGGTAAATAGTAGTAAATGCAGTGGTCAAAGTGAGACTGTATGCGGTGGTTTGCCATATCGCCTCTGGTTTTTCAGTGATGAGGGCATACAGTCTTTGGTTTTCCAATGATTAAAATATACCGTCATTGGAAAGTAGATGCTAAATACCTTTAATAAATCCGTTTTTATACACAGTAATTGACGAATAGCTTTGCACGTAAAAGGTTTTATATCTTATGTAGAAAAGCTGACAACACCGACATTTTTCTTACCTTTTTCCTACCTTTTGTTTTTAAAATGAGGTGTCTGCAAAGAAGTCACCTAGTTTATATTTCGATGCCAGATTGATCTTTTTTTAATGTTATGTATGTGTGCCATATTGATTTTTTGTTATGTATGTGTGTATGTGTGTGTTTTCTTGCCTTAATGCATATAAATGCCGTGTTTTGAGCATGGAGAGGTTTAGGAGTTGTCTGCTGTGGGAGCGGACCTTCCGGGTGTTTCGAAT
The DNA here is from genome assembly GCF_964235325.1 of Thermobia domestica. NCBI lineage: Eukaryota > Metazoa > Arthropoda > Insecta > Zygentoma > Lepismatidae > Thermobia > Thermobia domestica. The sequence continues at coordinate 277,235,588 of NC_137458.1, read as the reverse complement.
ACCCCACAGTCGAGTGGGAGACCGGGAGTTTTCCCACAGGAAATTATTAATATCCTCAATCGGTTTTTGAGCATTTTCATGTATAATTCTCTATCATACAACATATATATTTTTTTTTTCAGAAAGTTGGAGGGGATCAAAGTCTGTCCATGCCTCCCATCCCACCCCTCCGTTAGTAAAGAGAAGGTCTCCAATGGTTTTCAGTCACTATGTAAATAGAAATGCAATCTTTTAGGCAACATACCCTTACTGCATTTCAACATTTAGGTAGCCGGTATGTCAAGTCAAAATCGTATAAAACATACCGCCTCTTTTTTTTTCACTTCGAATACTGGTACAATGCCCTTGTTAAACTCATTCAAAAGCAAATAACTATCACTTTTGAGCTGAAAAATTTATGATATTTAGTCTTGTGGAAGACGTTGGATGACTGTTTAACTAAGTGGATATAATATAAATGAGCTAATGCATACATGAAAATGATCTAATATTCATTTTCAATGAACATGGTTCGGGTTGATTTAATTTCAAAATAAATGTACGTACATGTTGCAAAATTATTTATAACTTCTAATTAAATATAAGCTTTCAAAAACGAAGTAGTCGAAGAAGAACATATTAACCACTGCAACTTGGGTGATTCAACTCTTGCCTGTTGAGTAACGACCATCTGGACGGCAAGAGTAATAAAATGTCACGAACAGGCGCCATGATTCAACAACTGTTTATCTTTGGCATAAGCTATCCATGTACTCGTGTGCTGTTGCAGCCTTCAAAGTGATATTGTGATACCTTGAAGCTAGCAAATATTCTCTTGAAAGTGTCAGATGGAATATAAACATCTTGTTTCTCAACAGTTCAATGCACCGGTTTGTAAGACACGTTTTAAAGTGAGTTTAGTCTATTTAATAGTAACACCATCTTTACTTCGAATAGAAAATGGTCACTTATTTTCGATGTCGAGAAGACTACATATACTAAACTTAGAATGTGACATCTGATTCAGCAAATTACATCACCTTGTTGTATACATCGTCATTCATGTATAAAGCACTACATACTCCTCCGTAAAATTGACCTAATACTTAATAAGAAGTAGACGATTCATTTAGTACTTCTGTAATCGGAAAAAGGACTTACTATCATCAGAACTCTATAAAAATTAGCCCTTGACCACTATTCTGAGGTCATTTTATGATTACTTTTGAAATTTAACGTTCCAACATAACGTAAGCAGCTTTTGCAAGTTAAAAAAAAGAAGACATTTAAGCATCCCGTGAATTACAAGTTGAGTGTATGTGACTTTTAGGAGTAGATTTTTCGCTGTCAGAAGGAAACAATAGATACAATCAACTAGTTAGTTACATTATATATATATATATATATATATATATATATATATATATATATATATATATATATATATAAATTATTATTGATAATGAACGACAAACTTCTAGCATAATAAAAATTCGATTTTCTCGAAAATTACGCATAAGAATTCACTCAAGCATGTCATTTTGTTCAGCTCGATGTCACCCACACCCACACATATATATATAATTATATATATATATATATATATATATATATATATATATATATATATATATATATATATATATATATATATATATAATTATATATATATATATATATATATATATATATATATATATATATATATATATATATATATATATATATATATATATATATATATATGATAAAAGAATGGTTCTTATTTTTCGAATTTTAAGCTTTTCTAAGTCTCATCTGCTAAAATGATTTCATATCAGACCAAAGTAGCCCATGAGAAAAAAAATAACTCAATTTTACAATATTAATTGGTGTCCTAGCGACTCCGAGTTTTGGATGCAATAACAGCATGAGGCAAAATGACCTGGTACGTTTAGAACGGCTAGAGAAAATGGCACATATCTTGGCTAGATGTAATGGAGATAGAACCGCATCTGTTACTGCATAATAGTATCATCATGGTGACCATTTTGAAGTCCGTTATTTTGGATTCGCAGGCACGTAGCCAGGATTTCGTAAAGGGGAAGGGGAGTCCGTGATATGAAATACTGTGGTCATCACAGCAGGGGCTTGATCATTCTAAACTATTTTACTGGAACATATATTGGTTCGTTTAGGCACGATTTCGTAATTGTGGGGTGACATGAAATACTGTAGGCCTAGGAGCTCGATCAATCTAAACTACCTTACTGCCAGCGTATATTGGTTTGTTAGGACAATAAAATGAGGAAGTTATTAAGTATTTTAATAATAAACTATGAAGAAATCTAAATATCTATAAAAGAAGTATTGAAAAAGATTTTACAGTATCTATGTTCCTACCCTTGTTCATTCAAATATAACAATTTTCCTTTCATTATGACCTTAACTATTATAAAATGTACATATCCACTATTATAAAAAGTACATATCCAATAATGTCTTGTAAAATATTTCACAATATCTGTGTTCCTTTCTCTGTTGAATCAAATGTTAGCAGAACTTTCTTTCCACATAACTTTTTTTGTTTTTATTATTCCGTCAACTACTGTCTGTTCCAAATGACAAATTAGAGGAGCAGTAGAAAACTGTTTCTGAAATACCATGTTTGATACTGCAAAAAAGCGATTACGAAAAATTATGCTAAAAAAATGTCCACGCTGTTACAGAACGACACTATGCTTTCGTTTCGAGAGCTTGAAATTTCCCTGACTAGTAGCAGAAATTCTGAGATTTCCGTAACTTTTCTAGAAATTTCAAATTCTCTGATTTTTCCAGGACATCCCGCTAATTCACCACCATGTATTGCAACTAATATAAATCTCCTGATAAGAAAGAGTGACCAAAAGCTTGCAGTAACTTTTTATTTTTAACGCTGATTCTTCTTTTTTTAGCTTCTTTTTGTTTCATTCTTCCTAAACTGTTTTCATTTGTGGTTTCGAAGGGAAGGTCCGGATCCTCCTCCCCTTGGTTACGTGCCTGGATTCAAGTCCATTTTTTTTTTTTTTTTTTTTTTAACAAGAAAGGGGCATATGACATCATTTTGAGGTAACATTTCACCACAAATACACATCTCAATTTATTTTCTATTTATCTCTAATTATTTAATGGTTATTTTTATTACCTTCATAATATATGTTTAACTTACAATTGTCTTTCCAAACTTACAATGTGTCCTTGCCTCATGCTGTCCACTGCAAAGGCATTCAGAACTTCAGAACGCTTGGAGCACTATTTGATGTTATTCAATTGAGGATTTCTTTTCTTGTGAGTTACTTTGGTCCGATATGAAATCATTTTAGAGGACGGGACTCAAAACAAATCAGAAGTCGAAAAATAAGGACCACAGAACAAACTCCATATATTTAAGTGCTTAATCCGTAATGGCGTCAAGAAACGGAACATTGGCCCACAAGGTGAATCTTCATCTTTATGTATGACACAAACAAAACTTACACTACATTACTACGCGGATCCAGATCATTCTTTCATTCTTGAAAATCGTAAACCGAACAATGCTTTTGTTTCTCTACTTCCACGAAAAACAAGAGGATGTAGCAAAAGAATATTTCTATAGAGAAATTCAGAATATACTATCAACGAGTAGTATTTATTACTCAGTGGCACTGTTTCTCAAATATTTTGGACAGAGATGGAGTGGGTCGGTGGGTCAAGTTTTCTGAGTGGGTCAGTGGATCCTGGGTCAACAGCATGTGACCCACAACCCACCATGACCCACTGTGACCCACCACCCACTGTGACCCACCACCCACCGTGACCAACTGCGACCCACCAACTCAGTATGATCTATCGATCCTCTCTGCTCACTGCATCGTAGACAGTATCTTCTGAAGACTGGTAAATTTGTCTCCGTTTTACTTTCAAGACCTTCATTTCCCTTCCTTTTCCACTTGTTTCTATCTACTTACTTGAGGTGAGTATATCTAACCAAGTGAAAAAAGAACTTCAGGCACTTTTGAATATTGATATTTTCAACAGTAATAATAGCAATAGGACTTACACTACAACTTGGCTTTCGAGACCTTTGAGTTTTTAGAGCTAACTACTGGGAAAAATACATTTTTGAATCACTGTAATATATTAATTATTATATAAAAAATTGAATGTAACTATGTGTGCCTTATCATCGCGGTCAAATTGCAAAGTCAAATGAAATTACTTTTGGTATATAGTTAGGCCTTAATCCAAACTGGGAAGTTATATTGCTTTTATTATAATGCATAATATCCTAAGGAGGTAGTGAGGATCCAAATTTTTGCGAAAAAAAATTAGTATCTCGCAAGCCGTTAAACTTACGGAGCTGAAATTCACTGTATTAACTCTTTATTGAAAATAAACAGAATGTGTCCTAGCATTTTCTAAAATTCTCCTTTATGTGTGTGTGTGGGGGGGGGTGCACTTTCTATATATGGAAAATTGGTAGTAAGTTGGTTTCTAAAAATGATCGAAAACGATCGATGTTATTTAAGGGGAAAAAATCAGAAACAAAAAATACAGTGCTTGGCTTCATATATCCATTGCTTTCTGCTATAATAATTGCTGAAGCTTATGTTTATTATATGGAGAGCTTACAGTACAGGGCAATCAACCCATAAAGTTGTGAGAAAAATAGGCATAAAATTTGTACTGTAAGCTTAATTACACGGAAACTTGAAGTTTGGATTGTACGCATAATTGTATGGAAAATTTTACACTTTTTTCCCTTTACGTTGGTCTACTTACTTTGATTTGGAACTTTGAAATTTCATCCTTTTTTTCCACTGAAAAGTATTGATAATTCAACAAGGAAATAATTATACTATGATAATTTAATTGAAATTCATCGTAATTTGTCTCATGGCAAACAGCAGTGTGGTAATTGAAGTTGAAGAAGGAGGGGAATTCCCATTCACCTCTTAACACTTTCCAGGAACCCCGTTCCCTTTCGCTTTCTAGACGGGGGAGGAAACTTGGTAATGGTATCAAACCTTCATGTGTAATTACAAAAATTAAATTTATAAACAAATAAGAAATCAGTTTATCAGGCTTTAATTGATCATTTATTCACAAGATTCCCTATCAAAGGTGTGGTAGATGAAGTTTCTGTTCTACATGGGTCGACATTGCCAACTAACATGGTCGATATGTAAAAGATGTATGGTGATAGAGAGATGATACTTCTTGCTGAGTATTTCAAACCTAACCAAGAAAAATCGTTATCAGACTTAAGTCTAACAAGTAAATTGTCGATGAGAAGTTGCAGAAATCGGGTGGAAGTATTATCAATTTCCACGACAGAGTGCGAACGGGAATTTCCCGTTGTGAATTTACAGATGACTGATATTAGAAATAGACTAAGTGCTCAAACATTGTCTAACTTGTTGCTAATCAATGTTAATGGCCCACCACTAGACAAGCTCAATTCCTGCGGATGATTTACCGCCAAAAAGTCACCAACAGGAAATAAATCCGATTTCAGATTTGTTTTAAGGTGGAAAATTACGAGTTACGGAAAATGTGTACTTGTATTACTAGTGGCTTATTTGTATTTTTCAACTTTGTACCTAATTTTTAGTAAGCCTCTTCTTTGCTTTAGGTAAACTACTTTAAATAAATATTCATAATAACTGCAATTATGCATATTTGTAACTTAAATTTAACGTGGTGTTTTAGTGATTACACAAATTACAATTATGAGCATACTTTATGGAAATGCCTCACATAGGGTACCCGAGCACCTTTATACCCTATGAACAACTGATTTTTCAAGTCTTTTGTGAGAAAAATACTGTGAACTAAGAAACCATAACCTTTTCCATATTGTACAGGGGTGTTTTCCTGCGAATAGAAGTTTCTTTTGGAATGCGTTCAGGAATTAACACTAGCAAGAATACTCTCTTAGTACAAGTATATTTTAGGCACATACTAATTTCCCTCCACTGTAGACGGCCAAGTGTCTTCTCCTTCATCTGCATATCAAAATGCAGATGAGTGCACATTTGCATATCAATATTTAAATATATGGTAATTTGTGATCAAATTAATTGCTTACTAATTAGCATTCCTTTTAATTATTATATAACTTCTATGAATATTATTGGGTAAACACCGAGCGTAATACGAGAGTATTAATACAATTTTGATGTATATTGTATTTTCATGTGTGTATTTTATTCCTTTATAGGATATAAACAACATTTAATGTTTGCGTACATCTCATTAATGGGACTTTATATTGTATATGTTAAATGCGTCATTAAATTTATATAGCCAGCATACTATTCTACATATAATTAACTAAAGAATAAATCAAATCACATGCATGTACTTCATGTAGAGAAGCTTAAACTTCGTGGCTACAAAGGTAGCTTGGACAGAATTTTTTTCTTGGCGACATCAGTCTGCACAGAAACTGCATGTGAGGTCTATGACAACTAATGAGTGAAAAAATCCCTAAATAACCAAGAAAAAATGAAACGTTGAGTATAGGAAGTATACTGGTAACTTCCTCTTGTATAGCAATGGCTAGGTGGAAACATTACTTACAGACGCTCTCCAGGCTTTGTTTCAAAAGCCATAAAATTTTTAGCGTAGAATAAAATTTTTAGAATAGAAATTTCTTATTTCTAAAGGTAGCGTCTTCACACCTTTTAAAAAAATCTCGCAAGTCTCAAGCCCTTGGCGTGGCTTCACCCCAAGTTCGTTACCGTCAGCGGACGGACCTAAGTATTTCTCCCATAATGCACTGCACTTTTAAAAGCATGTATTTTATTTTAACTTATTTTATGTGTAAAATATTAATATTAACGTATTACTCTCACCAGTTCTTGGAAAAACCGTTTCTATCTCTCTCTCTCTTAAAATAATAACTACTGGGTTAATAGCAAAAAGTTTTGAGGAAAGCCAGTAAAAAAAAATTCCTACACATACTCGGAGAAATGACAGCTGTATCTAGTGATACTATTGTATTCTGTATATAATTTACTATATTTATGTATATTTAATCAAGTGTAACTATCCTTCGTAATGTTTATTTCAGTAAAAACAGTAAATGTTCATAGTGTTGTTGTGATGGACTTCTGGTTTGAGCAAAAGCTTTCAAATCTGCCGCGTTCTACAGTGGTGGCAGCACCTATCAAGCAGTGTATGCATGTTTGCAAGAACAAGCGGGTTTTCGGTGTGGTGCTTGGTAAAGGACCACACACCGTTATTGCCAGAGGCATCAAAACCTTTTGTTCTGGAATTCTTAAAAGAGCGAGTCAATGCTTTTCCAGAAAAATGTGAAGTTTAATAACACGTTCGTGGACTTAGAAAACTAATTGTTGCTAAAACGCGGAAAAATTTATATCTAAACTACAGTGTGTAAAGTTACTTCAAAACTTCTCAAATGTTAAGAGGTATCCACCCAGGACAGTGTGAAGAGTCGTTTTCCCATGGAGTCCTGTGTAATATATACATGAACAGTCATGTATCGGGCAACAATGTTGTTAGTAAACAGTGCTTATAAATATTAAATTTATAGTGGAATTCTAAAAGTGCTGCCAAAAAGTAATATTCCCAAAAAGTGTAAATCACGTCATGCTCATTTTTTTTCATAATCACTCTGCAACCAATATTTTCTAAACTATGGCTAATTTGGCTATAACTGTTTCAACATTTCTAAGTAGCAGTTATTCTACAAACAAAGCTTATTAACAGTGCAGTGGCACTGATCTTCAGTCCTATTATGAAATAGTACAATTGTTGCTCCCATCTCTATTTGAGATTACTAGGCCTGTCAGGCTTATGACAGTGTCTCTCCTTAAACTTTTACTAAGAAAAATAGCAAAACATTTAGCATTGCTAACTAAATCTGACATACCTTGGGTCAGTTGCTTCATCTTAAGTAACCGTCATATTTGGTTTGCCTTCAAAAACAATTTGCATCCAGTAAAAGAAAAATGTGGAAAATTTCCATTGTTGTGTTATTGTCATCGAAAACATTTTGTCAACCCCTATTTTAACAAAGACTACCAGTTAAGTAAACAGTAGGGCACATCATTTCACAAAAAAACTGCGTCATATCTACGTAAATGTAAATTTTATCATATAAATTTTGTTACTTTATATTTTTTTTCTTAATCCTCCTCTCTGAAAAGAACTGTCAGAGACACTGAACTCATTTACATGAGGAGTAAAATTTTGTTGTTTATCTGCTTGGCAGATAAAATTTAAGAGATCAAACAGATCTCCAGTATCATATATATATATATCAATATGCTATATCTTTGTGGTGTAAAATGTGTGTATATATTAATTAGTGAAAATGATGCACCATTACAAAAAAAGTTCTAAGTAAGTGTATAGTAAATATAAAAGTGGTGAGTATTACCTACCATCACCTATTGTTTTATAAAAAAAAAATAAATCTTCATCTTCCAACAGTATAGCAAGGGTGTCTGTTTTCCTACAGGGTAAGTACCCAAATACTAACCTACATGTTTTTTATTTCAAAAGTAAAAGTCAAAAAAACACTTCTCCTTACTCTTATACATCTAACCACCTTCCTAAATGGGGCCCAAGAAGGAATACGCCCAAAAAACATAAAGACACAGTTATGAGTGTAAAAAGTACATAACAGGCTGCTACCTGTTTGTTTTAAAATTTATTTTTTAACCTTATTACATTTATTAAAACTCTTTACAAGTAGCTGCAAAACCATAACTGTTGTCAAAACACCCTAAAATTTTTATAATTATTTTATTTTGTTATGATCTACCAACTATCACTTGTGGCAGTGGCGGCTTCAAACAAAAATCACCCTTATAACTCCAAACAAAAATGTACATATACAAAAAAAGTTTATTTACATATTTAGTAATTTACATACTAATTTAAATATCCCTAGCCACTCCACCATATATCATTTACCATTATTGTGTTAGTGTTTCTTTAATATGCGTAAATTACACCTATAGCCACCTGCACCTCACACCACCTCGAACTGTTTCAATTTCCTCACTGACAAACACTTTACCATTTTATATCATAAAGGTCAGATCCACCGTTATTGTAACAGAGTGGTGCTTGAGCGATTGACTAGAAATTCTCGAACTCCGATTAGTGGCAATTTCACAGTCATGTTTTATTACAAGTGTGAACTCTTTAGTCAGTACCGGTACAGAAGAGGCCGTGGATCGTGTTCAGAGTTGATGACGATGGATTTTTGTGAGTCAGAGTAGGTCAAAGTGGATGAGAGTGGTTCATGGTGGGTGGTGGGTCACGGTGGGTCAGAGTGGGTCACCGTGGGTGGTGGGTCACAGTGGGTCACGGTGGGTCGTGGGTCAAGTTTTCATTGACCCACGCCAACTCTGATTTTGGAGACAATTGTTATTAGTTACAATAAATTATGAGGGCCACCCTGCTCTCGTCCCCTTCGAATCATCTTTATCTTTTTTCTGTGCGAGAAAAGCAGATAGACCCTCACCAAAAAACTATATTTTAAAAATACATACAATTAATTAAAATTCCCTTTATTTAATAGACACCTACTGATATTAATAGAAAAAATATGTAGGCCCTACGCATTAGTTTTTTAATAATTAAAGGCTATCAGGAATATTTTATAACACTACACATATTGCAAGGTACGTCTTGCGACCTTGCTGGTACAAGATTTAAATATTAGCGATAAAAAAATAAATAGGGCCTATTGCTCAAATTTAATAAATTGTGTTTATTTATAAGGTAGATATCCAGGCCTGGAGTATATTAATTTATAGGTATATCGGGTGTTGCAAAACAAGTGTTACGACTCTTGGGAGGTGACTCCTGCCACTGAGACAAGAAAAAAAGTTATCTTGAACTTTCTGCTATCGGACATAGTTTCGGATCTACAAGGTGCCGAAAGCATGGGAAAATGACTTTCGGACGCCAATAATTCGGAAACTATCCAACATAAAGAGGGCGGTTAAAAAATTCACTGAAGAAGTCATACCTGCTCTATTGAATTTTGTATGTTTCACAATCCTACCATGCACGCGCAAGGGATTCCCCAAAGGAACGTAGGGAGTCCCGGATAATCTACCAAATGAAACTTGGTCTAAATGGATATGAATTGATAGGCTTTCTACCAGGTAACAATAATTCGTTTGTATTAAGTCAATATCTGGAACAAATTCAAAATGGCGGACACCATGCCCGTTGTGTGTGGTTGCATAATCGCCAGGTACGAATGCTGGCCAACAGTGACGTTCTGAGTATTAATTGTAGTGAATTTGTACTCAAATGCGCTACAAAGACATCTGGAGTGTCGGTAGAGCATAACAGATGAAGCAGGGTGATTCACATGTGTGGTAACACTTAACGAAAAATGCCCAGAAATGCACTCATACTCAGTAAACGTCAGTTCAAAGCGTCGGAAATGTAAGGATTAGCGTAAAGAACATGAAAGTTATTGCAAATTCACCAATAATATTCCTTCAAATCGGTGCAATATGATGTGCACGGTTGCATACCAATAAGGATGCAACAACTGAGGCCAAGTTGAAATTCTGCGATCGGACTCACTAAGAAACTGGGTAAACTAAATGAATGTCACTAGTGGGATCGCATGATCGATGTTGAAATGTGGCGAATGTGTGTGTGTTGATATTAACATATAGCTAATGGACAAATGTGAACATGTCGCGCTACTGCTGGGACACCGTCTCACGTGAGAAAACTAGGAAAATAACTTTGTACACTCTGCTATTACATCTGTTGCACCTTTTGGTAGAACGTAAATAGAACACGATTGTATCAACGTCCCTCTTTGTTTGGAACATTGTCCCACAGTCGACACATATGAAAAGAAATCTCTTAATGCAGGGTTCAAATTCTGATAGAGTGTGAAAATAACAAACTTGTATCATGTCCCACGTCTTCTGAGACATATAACGTATTCGAAATATAGGAAAATACCTCCAGAAATTCGTATCTTACACACAGTGCAAATGCCAAGACAAAGACGAAACTGAACCCTTCTGGCACATTTAACACTACAGCTGGAGTACCATACATATGGAAAATAGAACGACATGAGAAATAGGAATAAACGTCTTAAAGCTCTGATTGTTTACAACTGTGCAGTAGGAGTAACAAAATGAAACACACAAGCATGTCGGGAGACTGTACAAGGGCGCTTGGCAAACAGAGTGGGTACTCCTCAAAGAAATGAATACAGAGAAAGTGCCTCGAAGGAACCTCACGGCTAGAGCACTCGCTTTTGCTCGCGTGGTCGCAGTTTCCAATCCTACTGGAAACCCATAGCATCAGATTCAATACCCGAGTAGTTATTTTCCTATTTTTCGCACGAGGGACGGTGTCCCAGCAGTAGTAGGATATGTTGACATTTGTCCATTAGTTACATGTTGATTTCAACACACACATTGGCCACATTTCAATATCGATCATGCAATTCCACTAGTGACATTCATTTAGTTTACCCAGTTTCTTAGTGAGTCCGATCGCAGAATTTCAACTTGTCCTCAGTTGTTGCATCCTTATTGGTATGCAACCGTGCACATCATATTGCACCGGTTTGAAGGAATATTATTGGTGAATTTGCAATAACTTTCATGTTCTTGACGCTAATCCTTACATTTCCGACGCTTTGAACTGACGTTTACTGAGTATGAGTGCATTTCTGGGCATTTTTCGTTAAGTGTTACCACACATGTGAATCACCCTGCTTCATCTGTTATGCTCTACCGACACTCCAGATGTCTTTGTAGAGCATTTGAGTACAAATTCGCTACACTTAATACTCAGAACTTCATTGTTGGCCAGCATCCGTACCTGGCGATTACGCAACCACACACAATGGGCATGAAGGTGTCCGCCATTTTGTATTTGTTCCAGATATTGACTTAATACAAACGAATTATTGTTACCTGGTAGAAAGCCTATCAATTCATATCCATTTAGACCAAGTTTCATTTGGTAGATTATCCGGGACTCCCTACGTTCCTTTGGGGAATCCCTTGCGCGTGCATGGTAGGATTGTGAAACATACAAAATTCAATAGAGCAGGTATGACTTCTTCAGTGAATTTTTTAACCGCCCTCTTTATGTTGGATAGTTTCCGAATTATTGGCGTCCGAAAGACATTTTCCCACGCTTTCGGCACCTTGTAGATCTGAAACTATGTCCGATAGCAGAAAGTTCAAGAGAGTTTTTCTTGTCTCAGTGGCAGGAGTCACCTCCCAAGAGTCGTAACACTTATTTTGCAACACCCGATATATCTATTCATATATTTTATTATCAATAGTGTAAAGTAATATTTATTCATGTTGTATATTTATGTATATATACGTACGTATTAGAGCAGTATTTCCCCATTACTTAAGAATTAATCATATTATTATTTACAGTTTAGCTTGAGCTAACGTCGATTTTCCATGCTAACTTTTTTACAAGCCTGTCGAGGAGGTTAGCACTGAAATCCATCGTATTCAGTCTCCCTTACTGGGAATTTTCCATTCGAGAAGTTGGCGAAAAAAAGAAAAATCAAAAGAACTTTTGTTGCTATTTTTTTTAGCAGGCCAAAACGTATAAAAAGGGCTGCCTCCCCTATCTTGGCTGCTGTGCGTTTTAAGGAGTTCTAAGTGTAGGATCTTGGCCAGCCAGTCCGCTGCACTGGAAGCGAATAGTGCAGTTTGAAGAGAGATCCCTCCAAAAAGTCATTGTATGTAGTCAGATTAGAGATTCTACTAGAATACAGCTGTCCGCTAAAGCAAATGGGCTTCGGCCGTGAGATAAGTTAAACAAATGATAGGGAGTTAGGAATAAGTTGTTGTTTTAGATGTTTGATCCTACGCCTATAACAGAGGCTATTTGGGTCACTATTGATTAATTAGAATGGAAGTATTTAAGCTTCCTAAGTGTCTATGGCGGAGGTGAGTGACGCTCGTATAGACTCGAGGAATTGATTCCGTCCTAGTGGTGGAGGAACATTTAATCTAAATCCAAATGCGTTTGGGTTCGATCCAGGGGCGTCATTTAGGGGGGACAGGGAGGGGCATTTGCCCCTCCCCCTGAGTTTGAGATTTATATACATTTTATCAATAGAGTAGTAGTAAATGAGTGAAAAACGCGAAATTCTACTTATATCAAGGGGTTTTGCCCCTCCCCCAAGCAAAATCTGAAATGACGCTCCTGGTTCGATCCCTTGTATATGTAATTATAGCATATTTAGGTGCTGTAAGTGATAAAATACTTTCTCACTGCAATTTTCATTCAAGAAAGTGTAAGAGTGAGTAATTTACCAAATTCCTTTTTTTTTTCTTTCAGTGTAAGGAAGTTTAGTCTGAGCCATGGAGTAAAGGCTGACAACCTATCCTTAATACAAACCTATCCTATATAGGATATATATACTTAAACTAGATAGATTCCTTTTGTGGACTTAACTTGGAGTCCCAGAGACAGGGTTAGGCCAGAGAGTGACCTGTGAGTCAAGGTCCAGTCTTTAAAAAGCAAGGAGTACGGTACAGGAGTAACTGAATACTGTAATCCGTATTTTCTACAGGTCCCTACTAAAATAGAGATGAAATTTGATGTTTAATGAATTAGGATATCTAGAGGTTAGATCGAAATACTTCCTTTCTCCATTAGTTATTGGGGAAGGGTAAGAAGGAAGCTTGAGTGCATATAGGGCGGAGTGGCGTCCTGAGTTAAAGTTATTACCCTAGGTATTAATTAAAGTATTTCTTTTGTAAATAAACTATCAATCTCCTATTTGATTTCTCGATCTTTCATTTAATATTCTTTCATTTAATATAAGCCAAAAATCCTAGACGTAACCAGCAGGTACTTATGAAAGGACGTATATAGGAAGATATATAAATATTTATAGAGCTGATAGTTGTTATCACGAATTATACGAAAATAATATACATACTTGGAAGAAAAATAAGATAAAGAGCGAAGAATATATATATATATATATCTTCCAATATATGATCAATTATTATTTATACAGGGTCTTACAAAAAATTGTCACAATTTTGGAAATAGATTGCTCACATCGAAATAAGAAAAAAGTTCATATGGATCTGTGGACGGAAATGTATAGTTTCGTAGTTATATTGTGCCGAAAATATGAAAAATATATAAAGATCTAAAGTTCCACTACTATAGGACCGATCGTAGTAAGGTCAAGACATCACTAGTATGTAAATTATCCAAATATCCATCTTTCAGAACCTCTGGTATTTGCACAATCATTTTTTGGAGAGGCTGCTTGGGAGTACTTGATCACTCTCCACCTACCTCTAAAAATTAGTGTGTAAGTACTGGAGCTTACTTAGACATAGATATTTGGATAGTTCACATACCAGTTCCTCAATGATGTCTTGACCCGACTACGATAGGTCCCATAGTAGTGGAGCTATGAACTTTTAATTTTAACTTTTTTCACATTTTCGACACTCTATAACTCCGAAACTATCCACTTCTGAGCGCAGGTCTATATGGACTTTTTTCTTATTTTGATGTGAGGAATCTGTTCGCAAAATATTGTTACACATTTATATAACACCCTGTATATTTTTTACCTTATTAAATTTCATTGTCGTTTCATAATAAATTGTATGATCTATATTTACTGAGATTCTTAATTTAGTATATGATACACAATTCATTTGAATTTTATATTTGTGGTTTTTTAAATCAACGTTCAATTTAAAATAAACATGAAGGCATACCTCGAAGACAACTTGTGCTCCACAGACCACATTTTGAGAAACGCTGCCCTATTGTATAAGTGACGTCAAGATTTTTGTTATCGCAATGGTCAGAAAGCATCGAGGCACTACTAAAGGTAACTGAAAGCCTTTCCTTTGAAGATCATAATTAGATTTTTAGGTCACATAGTTAACAACGACATGCAACGAACGCAAAAAGACTTTTTCTCTCTTTTATGTTTCGTAGAACTTCTTAGTAGCTAGGATTTTGTGCGTTTCATTTTTGACTACACTATCTGTAGACAGTAGACGATATGAACAGGACAGGATAGGACGATATGGACGAAAAACAGTAGACAATACGGACACGATGGAAGAAGAGAAGTACTGTATAAGAAGATATGCAGTTGGATGCAAGACCCATAGATCCTTATGCAGAGTCGTGCCATACTAAAGAGTTCGACTAATTGGGCCTTATGCAGAGTCGTTCTGACCCATAATTACTAGAGTTCGACTAACATATTTCCTGCAGTAGTCAGGCTTTTAGTTATGACGCTAATCGTACGTAACAACGACTCTACATAAGGCGGATTATGTTTTCTACAGTAGTCAGGCCTTTGGAATGACGGTAATCATACGTCAAAACTACTCTGCATAAGGACCATACTGTCTTGCGCTTGATCTTGTATTACCTAGTAACTTTATACAGATAAAGCAATGGTTCTCAGTTACCTATAAAATATTAGACTATGTTCATCTTTCGCCGCACTTTGTTGCTGCAGTAATGTAGTAATGCTAGTAATGTCCCATGAGAAACATTAAAACAGATGAGTAGCAATGCAGATGCCCCAAAAATGGTTGCTATGTCATTACTCATATAACTTCCATTTCCTCTGCAAGCACGCCTCTCGATCTGCCATAGCAGAAATTATGGCAACTCAGAGGATATAGGAATTATACGAATAATGACATAGCAGCAATTTTGGGGTATTTTAGAATTGTTTAGGGTATCTTGATTGGCTATGGCTACTCGTTTGTTTCATTATTTTACATTGGCCATTGTATTCTCGATTGGAGGATGGGTTGGCATTACTCGTATAACTTCCATTTACTCTGCATGCTTGCGCCAGAGATTGTCATTTTCTAATCGAGGCTCAGTCGGACTCAGCTTTACTATCTCATGCTATATCAAGCTCGCATTCGCTGAAACTCGGGCACGCTATCTTGAATGGGGCTCCCGCTCCGGGATCCTAGTCTCTTTGACTGCTGAACTCGAGCTCGAGAGCGTTACTTGCAAATTTGGACATATCTGGCTTGCGCTATCATCTAATCTTTTTTCAGTGTTATTATTTAGAATTTGATGATTCGGTGTGCACGTACGAATGAAGAAATTACACAATACAGGTGGCCCTAGCATTGCTCTCGTAACTGTGTGCGGAATAGTGCCGCAGCAGGGTGGTTTACACACAACTCAGGTAGTAGGACGTGAACAAACGAACAGTATGACAATCGTCACTGTCTTCTTGACGACTGAGTTTGAACGGGACCGCATGATTGGCCTACGGGAAGGAAACTTCTAGTGCTGCATACATGCCATGCCGGTCCCTTAATAGTGATGCTGTATAAAAGTAATTGATAGAAGAAAATCGGCAATGGACCACGTAATGTGGAATGGCAGCTATCTTGTATATATGGGTGTGACGGACCGAATAACGTCATCCGCATGGTTAGCTCGACTCTGGAGCAAGGGGCATACTAACAGAAATTGACTAGTTTGCATCGATGAATCAACGTCGTCTGCAGAACGTTGGACTGACCGCACATGCCTTTGCTACGTCTTCAAATGGTCTAGTGCTACAAAGACCTCAGGCCATAAAGTACTTAACACCATCGCTGACGTGCTCGCATGTCGTGTTTTTGGATGAGTCCCGTGCCACTTTGTCGGAGCGATGGTCGTATATTCGGATAGGTGTTGTGTACACAATCTGCTAGCCTGCATTGCTGAAAATCATAACAGTTCAAGCAATTATATGGTGCGCTATTTGGTACAATACGTGACCTCAGATCTATGCATGGTGCGCAACTTCACAAATTACCGCTATATCAGAGAAGTACTGGAGACAGAGGTTGTGCCTTTTCTTCAGGCAATACCGAATGTTATATTTCATCAGAATAACGTCCGGCAATGTAATCGCCCTGAGTTCGAGTCACTGTTCGGGCAGACATTTATTTGTAACCATCTCGGAGTTCTGGTCGCGGTTCGTGGTTCGTGGTCCTACCAATAAGTATTCTCCTGAGAGACTGGAACTTACCTGGACAGGACGATGAAGGACCTCTCCAAGAAGAGTTACAAACTGTTCCCAAATCGCTCGTCGGTCTCAATAATGAGATGAGCATTAGGCGCCGAGAGGTTCGGGTGTCTCGTCTCGAAAACCTCACGGACGATCAGACGGTCATCCAGACCATAGCGCACACAAACATCATTCATACAAACAACGAAAACACACTGGATTAAATGACACTATACTTATTTATTAGAACACTATCATAAATATAAAAAAAAAATAAAATAGCGAAGAGGAATGAACACAACACTGAATATGTAAAATAATTTTCGTCACTGAAATCACACTTTGCCTTTTCAGTGCGCGATAGCCCTTTAAATATATAAGATTATAATTCGGATTTCGCAGTCAATGCTTCTCTCACACCATTGACACACTTGGGGGATTAGCACTGGGGAAAAGTTGTCTGGATCGTCCCACGATGAATCCAGTTGCTGCGCTAACGATCCTGCAGCGTAAAGATGAGTCCTCAGCAAATTAGAAAAAAGTAGAATGCTGATGTTGGAGGGCGCGTGTATAACTTACATGTACGCACAAGGTCTGCGGACCTGGGACTTCACTAGTTGGGGCTAGCCGTAAGAAAACGTCCTTCACCGGCTAATAGCTTGTGCCCCTTAACAAAAAGTCAGACTTGAAGCTCGACGCGAGATGCGTGGTTACGGCTTCCAGACCTGGAGTCAAAACTCCCTGAGCACCGAAGCTCAAGGTACGGGTTGCAATGGTCAACTAAAAAGGGTTGGCAGTTCATTTCAAAAATCACTCAGTTAACTCACCTGTATGCACATACAAACAGAATATAGAAAACAATTTATGTTAATTTTAGTCAACTACCCATAATGCACTAGACACGGCGATAACTTTGGCGTGAGAAAGTACAGATAACGAGTACGAAACAACGCAGTTGGTGCCACTTTGGTTGCTGGAACATCTGGTCAGCCCGTACTTCTCTAATCTATTATAATGTTTCCATAAGCAATTAAAGAAAGCACTTAATTCAGTTCCCAATAACTATAGAATATATACTGTGTATATAATGAGTCAGGGAGAAACACTGAAATGGTTCGTCACTAGCTGAAATGTTCTCAGCAAAATCAATGTTTTAAATATATATATGAAAAAATGATGAAAGACTTCTTTGTCCAATTGTGTGGGAAAGAAGCAATTCCCACCAAAGAAAGAACTTATACTCGTTGCAGAATAAAGTGTTTAAAAAAATAATGATCACTGTCTTTACGAAATATACAGAGTGTCCACAAAAAATCCTTCTATAACCTGGTAGCGGTTATAGCAACATATATTCTGAAATATGCCAACATTTTTTCAAGGAATAATGGTACCGCTGCTTCCCTGGCCTGCACAGTGATCTGACATATCGCTTATTGAATATTTCCAGGATATGGTTGGATGACGGCTTTTTGTGACGGTCCTGCAGAAGAAAATGTCAGTGGACTCGCATACAAGCAGTGCTGCAAGTGAAGTACAAGTATTTACTGACATTATGTTTATCTAATAGACTTTTTCAATTTCTGTTATGTAACTTTTATTTGACCATGTAGAGCCAGCTTTTTCAATCAAATACGAATCAGCTCCTACAAGACAGCAATTCTGCAGGTTAAAAAGTTTTAACGTTCCTTTTAAATATCCGAGGCATAGCTGCCCGCAGCAGAGACAAGAGGTAGTTATCCCCCCTGAATTTTCAAAAGGTTTTCAGTTCTTGAAAATACATGTAAAAATATACTAATTTACTCTCACATACTATAACAGTAAATATATTTATATTAAATTTTGCTTAGGTATAGTGCTATAGTTTATTTACTGTAACTAACAAGAATATGTGCGTAAATAGTTATTGTTTTATATTATGTACACAGGTGCATCAAAATTTGTATGTTCGCGAGCGTGCTTGTGTGTCAGTCGTCCCCCCCCTTCCCCATCTGGAATCAAACTTTAGTTCTCTTTGAAAGAGGTCTCTGCCTCATCCCTTAGAAAAAATCTGCAGACGTCCCTGACCTGGGGCTATTTCTTTAATGAAATTGGAAGACTCCCTTTTTTGCATGTTGCATGTTACAGTTAGGTGTTATGAACCTGTCATAGCGTAGCTTCGTTTAATTCTAGCTTAAGGGCCTATACGGTTTCAATAATGAAAACAGACTTTAGGGGAGATGTCTGGAATTCAGCTTAAATGTAGAAGAGACTATGCAGTTTCTATATGAGGTGCCCAGTATCAAAAGCCTCCAAATCAATTTTTTTAAATACCAAAATTGAGTTATATATCGCTTGTTATATGTTTGATCGAAAGGAATTCCATAGAGACAGAATTTTGTTTAAAAGCTTAATATTTCATCTAAAAAACTAGTTCAAATATGGGACTTTGTACGCGTGTATATTGAGCTTCACTGTACGTTTTACAAGATTACTCGAAACTAAGCGAAATGGATGTGGCGGATTTTGATACTAGGCGCCTCATATTTGAAAAGCAAATTTTTGAGTGTGTTCCAAAAAGCCTGTCAATGTCCGTGTACATCTCAATGGCGTATTTACGATTTTGTTTCGGGTGGGGCTTTGCTAAGTTTTGGGGGGCGCTTTGGCTGAAAATGTGAAAATTCTGCAAGAAATTTCATATACTTTACTATAGTAAATAAGATTTCGGGGAGCTTAAGCCCGGAAGTCCCCCTAAATATGCCACTGGTAGATTTTTTTGTGTATGTGTGTGTGTGTAGTCCTAAAACAGATTGCTAAAACTTCCAGCTAGCTATTAAAAAGGAAAATAAAAAGGACGGGCGGCTTACCTCTTAAAAGTGTAGCTAGGATGGCCAGGAATGCTCACTTCCAGAAACTTACAGTTGTTCGTTGACATGTATATATGAATGGAAAGTGAACCAAAGTTAGCCCCTCCAAAAATTATCTCGTCCCTCTTCTTAGTGTTCTGGCTATAGAGTATAATAGTGAATCCAATGGTTCTTTTATAAACAGTGGCGTATGCAAAGGGGATATGAAAAAATATTTATCATTTTAAGGTGTATATACAGGGTGGCCCAAAAGTAGGTATACACCCCTGCATTGATCAAGTATAACATTCTAGTTTATGGGCTCATTTGCTACGACTGTTCCAAGCTTAGGGTATAAGAAAAAAGTAATAAAAACAAATAATAGAGAAACTAAGTCTACCTAATGAATAACAATATGGAGCTTCACTGCACGTTTTACGAGATTACTCGAAACTAAGCGGATTTCGATACTAGGCGCCTCATATTTGAAAACCAAATTTTTGAGTATGTTCCAAAAAGTCTGTCAATGTCCGTGCTTTTTGGAGTATACTCAAGAAAAGCACCAAACATTAACATTAATGTCAATGGAAAATCAATGACAAACTAATAATTCCTCCATTTAACTCAAAATCAAAAGGAGATGGCTGAAATTCAGCTTAAATATAGAAGAGACTAAGTAGATTCCATATTTCGAAAGCAAATTGTCTAAAAATGGATGCAACACAGTCAAAAAGCACGACACATTAACATTAATGTCAATGGAAAATCAATGACAAACCAGATAATTCCTCCACATCTCAAAATCCAAAATATTTATATTTATATTTATTTTAACAATTAACAGGTACAGCTAGTGGCCATTTTGTTTATTTATTTAGCAATCATCAGATACAGCTCAGAGGCCATTTAATACTGGATGTCTAACAACAACAACAACAACAATAACAATGGAAAGGATTTGGGAAGGTATCGGCCAGGGCCTGTTTAGTAGGTACCATCCCGGAATTTGCCAGGTAGGACTGAGGGAAAACCTGGAATACCCCAGCCAGGATGATCGGCAGCGGGAATCGAACCCGCGACCTCCCGTATGCGAAGCTAACGCTCTACCACTTGAGCTACTTCGCTCAGTATACTGGATATCTAACAACAATGAAAAGGATTTGAGAAGGTACCGGCCAGGGCTTATTTAGTAGATACCATCCCGGAGTTTGCCTGGTAGGACTGAGGGAAACCCTGGAAAACTTCAGCCAGGATGGTCGGCAGCGGGAATCGAACCCGCGACCTCCCGAATGCGAAGCCAATGCTCTACCATTGAACTTCTTAGAATAAACTATGTAGATTCTATTTTCAAAAACAAATTGTCCTAAAATGGACGGAACATAGTCAAAAAGCACGAAACATTAACATCAATGCAAAATCAACAAAAAAAAACAAATAATTCTTCCACTTATCTCAAAAACCAAAAGACGGACATGGCTAAAATTAAGCTTAAATGTAGAAGAGATTATGTAAATGTTGTGTTCCCAAACCAAATTGTCCTTAAATAGATGAAACATAGTCAAAAAGCATGAAACATTAACATTAAAGTCAATGGAAAATAAATGGAAACAGATAATGTGTCTACTTTTCTAAAAAAAACAAAAGAGGGAGATGGCTGAAATTCAGGTTAAATATTTATTTTAACAATCACCAGACACAGTTTAGTGGCCATTTTATACTGAATATCTAACAACAATAATAACAATGGAAAGGATTTGGAAAGGTATCGGCCAGGACCTGTTTAGTAGGTACCATCCCGGAATTTGCCTGGTAGAACTGAGGAAAACCCGTCAAGATGGTCGGCAGCGGGAATTGAACCCACGACCTCCCAAATGCGAAGCCAACTTTCTACCACTGAACTTCTTAGAAGAAATTATGTAGATTCTATTTTCAAAAACAAATTGTCCTGAAAATGGATGAAACATAGTCAAAAAGCACGGAACATTAACATTAATATCAATGCAAAATCAACAAAAAACAAATAATTCTCCCACTTATCTCAAAAACCAAAAGAGGGAGATGGCTAAAATTCAGCTCAAATGTAGAAGAGACTACATAGATTGGACATTTTAAAAGAAAATTGTCCGAAAATGGATGGAACATAATTTTAAATAGAACGAAACATTAATATTAATGTCAATAGAAAATCAATGAGAAACAAGTAATTCCTCCACTTATCTCAAAAACCAAAACACGGTAATGGCTGAAATTCGGCTTATATATAGAAGAAACTATGTAGATTCTATATTTTAAAAGGTAATAGTACTAAAATGGATGGAACATAGTCAAAAAGCACGAAATATTAATATTAATATCAATAGAAAATCAATGAAAACAAATAATTGAGGAGCGTTTTTTCAAAACTCGATAGAGTACAAAACATCATTTTTATAGGAATTGCATTTTTGTTATTATTGTACATAACCTTTCATTAAAGGAACGTAATTGTAGGTAATACTAGTTATTATCCTACTGTATTGTAGGGACAAGTACAGACAACGTGAATCTCCTAGAAAATCCAAATATTTGTCATAGAAATGGCTACTTAAAAAATGCAGGTTTTTTCAAAACTCGATAGAGAACATGGACAGGAAACATAGGAATGTGACCGAACCTGAATTTGCTGCTAGTATTATTGTTTTATATTATTATACTGTTATATTACTATTGTAATTTTAGTTTTATATCGTCACGATATATTCTTTTAGTTTTGATTAGTATTTTGTTTTATTGAGTTAGTTTTGTGTACAGTATAAAAGGTTACTTCTACATGGCTACACGAATAAAAAAATAATAGACATTATGGAAAATTTCAAAAAGTAACACCAGGATGTAAGAATACAAAGTGTTTACAATAGTTAGTAATGAAGCATACATTTACGTTGTAGTTAGCAGTCTCTGAGAACATCTTCATAAAATCCTCTTGGTTCTTGCGGCATGTCGAAAAAGTGTAAGAGTTTCTTTACGTCCTTCTTCTCACTGGACACCATGTTCATCCTCTGTAGGCATGATGATCTTAGCATTTCTTTGTGGCATGTTTTAATTCCAGATCTGAAAACAGAAACCTCCACAGGTAACCCAATCTAAGTGTACTGCACACTTACACTATCAGTACATACTTCTGTAGGACATGACACGTTGCATTACTATGTGAAATGGCCACTTTGCTTTCAGAATCTTCTGAGAAATCTCTTTCAGTGTTTTGATTTGCCAATTCCTATTAAGAACTTTGACAACTCCAAAAGATTGCAGGATTCGGTAATATTCAGCTATGTGCTGTATCGAGTTTTGAGAAATTGCTGTGCATGAGCTCTATCTAGTTCTGACAAAACGCTCATGATTCAGTTACTATACACACAATACATATCGAGATTTGCCAATTCTGATTTCACAGCTCGATTGGTAGCATAAAAAGCATACCTATCCCATATATACCTCCGATTCTCAAAATTTGTGCTGTATCGAGTTTTGAAAAAAAAAAAAAAAAACGCTCCTCAATTCCTCCACTTATATCAAAAACCAAACTGGGAGATGACTGAAATTCAGATCAAATGTAGAAGAGACCATATAGATTATATATTCCAAAAGCAAATTGTCCTAAAATAGAAAGAACAGTCAAAAAAAAAAAAAAAAAAAAAAACCGAAACATGAACATTAAACTCGATGAAAAATCTGTAAAAAAAAAAAAAAAAAAAAAAAAGACGTCGTCCACATATCTCAAAAACTATAATAAGGAGATGGCTAATTGAAAGCTTATTGCAAAAACATAATGAAGAGCTTAAAAACTTTGTATAGCACATAAGGTAAATACTGTTAAAACATTGTCAAAAGTCAAGTTGTTTGACTAAAATCAACAATAATGATGAAGTATATGCATCTTCTTCAAATTACCCAGGATGTCCCGCGCGGAGATTATATCTCACATCTTGATTTGGAATCTCCAAACTCGATTTAGCCCACAACGTGACTTTTGACCTGATCACGTGACACAATCTGGTGCTTATAGCAAACTAGATAGGCCCTTTGTCCTAATCCCCTAATCGTCACCAAGACAGACTGTGAGTAAAAATTACAAAGTAACCAACCAAGTACGCTGCTGACGCATCAATGAAAATTGGCCTAAATAGTGGACATGTTCAGGACATCCTGATAATCTATGTAGACAGTGGCGACACCAGAGTAGGCAAGAAAGTCGAACGCCTCCTACACTAAGTTTGCCCTCCCCCCAGACATGTATTTTAATGTAAGTCAAGTAATACATAACAATCGTCTTCGAGTATACAAAAAATAGCTGCCCTCCTCAAAAAAAAAAAAAAAAAAAAATGCGTCTTCGCTTTCTCCCAATCCCCAATAAATTGAAGCTGGCGTCGTCACTGTATGTAGCCTAGGGTTGCCAACTGGCCGGTTTTTCACCTTCCTAGTCCTAAGTATTGCTGTTATTTTGATTAAAGCCGGTGACCGGTACAAACTTCTTACCAGTTCCTTTATGACTTTTTTTTTTTTTTTTTTCAAATTTGTATCTAGTTCGAAGCAATTTCATTCAGTTCAAAGTATAGATTTAAAAATTAACTTTCATTCTGTAACTCCAAAACTGTCATCTTTCACCATCTATCAACGATTAATATATTTTGTTCATCAGTTTAGATAATTTTAGAGATGACAGGGACTGTATCAAGGAAAATTTGAAATTTACTTGTAAGGAATTTTATACATTTATTGAGAGTGAAAAAGGACTTTTTAAAGCAATTTCCTGTAGTTGAAGTATAAGTTTAAAGAATAAATTTCATTTTTCAAAATTGTCACGTAAAGATTAATATACTTTTGTTCATCTGTTTCGATAATTTTAAAGTGACAGTTATTGGTAAATACAACAAAATGATCACTGCCGCTTTCAGTTTCTCATTTCTAACACAATGTGTCTATTAAGCTTATTAGTGAATGTACTAAGCATATGCAGAATACAAGTGCTATTGCAGTTTTGTCCACGATTGTACATTCCCTTCCCATGAATGGGTCCGAACACAGTTACTTCCCACTTAGCAGGGGCGGATCCAGAACCGACTTCTGGGGGGGGGTTGTCATACTGCTACTTTTAAGGGCTCCAAACTTTGGGATGGGTTTTATTTATATATATAAAAAGAGAAAGTTTCCTCTTCTGGGGGGCGATCGCCCCAATCGCCCCCTGGATCCGCCCCTGCCACTTAGACCTATATCATAGGGCATTTTGAGGAGTGATTTTTTTATTATTATTATTATTTTCCAGAGTTGGCAACCCTAATGTAGCTGTTCAATGGGCAAAAGGGTTAGGAATCATATATCATATCTATACTCTATAGTTTTAAAGGAAACGGACCACTTTCAAATATAAACGTTCAGACCGTATCTCACTTGGAAGACGTAACAAGCTTATTCAATGCTAATAAATACAGTGAAAGTCTCTTTGAAGACTATATATTATCATCATTCTTTTGAAGAACAATCTCTCTCTCATAGTGAATCGTTTCTTTGTTTTGCAGCTCGTACAGGCGCGCCTGTTCTGTCAGACCGAGATAAAGATTATGAAATTAGCAGATGTCACACTTCGTAGACACTTCAGCTTTCTGTGAAACGAAACCCGCAAATATAAATTCATAGTTTTATTAAAGAAAAAGAGCACAGCAAAACAGAATATGGTTTTATAAATTTCTAAGAATTGTATGAATGTTTGTATCTTTGTAATCGTTTCTCGGTATAGAATGTTTGAAACACAGTTATACATAATGTGATAAGTCATATTTAACTAGTTATGCACATAGAATCTTCTAAGAAATGAGAGCATAATACGAGATATTATAATAACACACAAGCTTACCTTGCACTCTGCGTAAATATGCTTAGATACGAATTTACTAATGTAGACATGGCAAAGTTGAAAGACTGAAATGATATCTTCGTCTCACAATTTAGCACTATAGGAAATATTAAGATAATGATCAGCAGCGTCGCAAATCTGTCTTCAATATTAAGGGGGGACGGGTAAGATCGTTCAGTTTTTTCTTTTCTTTTCTTTTTTCTTTCTTTCTTTCTTTCTTTTTTTTTTTTTTTTGCGATGTCCAAAATATTTTTGAAGTTGAAAAACAATGTTGTGGAGGATCAGAATTGTCTTCAACATTGGGAGGCGGACAGATTTGAGGCTTATTCTGAGGGACATCAATTTCATCTCACGTCCCTTTGTGGCAGTCGGACAAAAATCTTCCCAAATCAAATTTCTTCCCAAAAACACATTTCAAATCGGATTATTGGGGGGGGGGACAGTCCAACTCAGTTCCAAGATTGGAGGGGACATGTTCCCCTCATCCCCCCGGGATTTGCGCCAGTGTTGATCAGCACAAACAAATCATTATGGATTAACTTAATTTATCTGGATACAAGGGGAAAAGTCTGGGCAATCAGTGCCCTCCTTCCCAAGGGTAAAAGTGGATCTGAAAAGGTAGGGGGACGCATGGCATCACATAGCTAGGGATGGTATCGAGACGAGACGAGACGAGACTTTGTACAGTCTCGGTCTCATCTCGGTTGATAAATAACGGTCTCGGTCTCGTCTCGGGTAAAAAATCACCGTCTCGGTCTCGGTCTCGTCTCGGTCAACAGATGCTTGTCTCGATCTCGGTCTCGGTCTCGAGTGCCAAATCTCGGTCTCGTCTCGAAAGTCTCGAAATAAATAGTGTGAAATTAAAATAGTGAAAGTATTATTCTCGTACAGTCTGTCGTTTCCGCTTATTTTTTCCTTTCATTTTGACTTAGAATTATGGTATGGTGTACCTGTTCATAGCTAATTTGCTAGTGCTAATGCTTTACATGCGCGTATTCCAGGTTCAATGATCAGTGGGTATATCACGCTAAAACCCTAATAGAACCCATATTTCACTTTCAGCGATAGACTTTGTCTCATATAGCT
This sequence comes from Thermobia domestica, assembly GCF_964235325.1. Taxonomy (NCBI): domain Eukaryota; kingdom Metazoa; phylum Arthropoda; class Insecta; order Zygentoma; family Lepismatidae; genus Thermobia; species Thermobia domestica. The sequence continues at coordinate 277,208,779 of NC_137458.1, read as the reverse complement.
TCAGAACTGTGTATACAATTAAACTCTATTAAATTAACTCCATTACTATACAGTAGTTTATTTCCTTCCTTTGAATCAGAATTGTTCAATACCTCCTAACGGATAAAGCAACACATAGCAGTACGAATGTATTTAATCGTGCCGAAATTGAAACTTTACAATTTCTCATTTATTATTCAATACATTCTGCTTTGACTGTCATTTTAAAAACAAAATATAACGTTCATTATCTTAACAAATAGGGTAAATTATTACTACAATATACGTATTTTGTTTGAAATTGATGAAATGCTATATTACCGTTTCACATCTCTGTGTTTAATCGACACTTTATAACACGAACGTCCTGAACCTTGTGGTGGGAGCTACTACACTCATCTTTGCTATGTGAGGTCTCGAGTTGGATCACAAAACAAGTTAGATTCAAAGTCCGATGTTTCGCATAGTTCGCGTCTCATTTTAAGTGTATTCTGTTTCTTATACAAGTTCATAAGGTCGTAATGCATTACGTAAGCACATATCCAGTGCCGTAACATAGATTAATCTTATTCCTGAGCTCTCAATGGTGCATGCAATCTTTATTCGAGAAAACTAATCTTGCGTTCATTAATTTGAAATTTTATATTGATTAAAAATTACTTGCGAAACATGGACATACATATTACATAAGTATATAGGTAATTCGAGTTATCTGTATCTATTTTTTCTCACTCGCCAAAACAAGTGATTCTTAACTTTCTAGTTTTTTTTTTTTTTTTTTTTTTTGTATTAATTTTCGTAGTTTTGCTGCAACATGATGGATTGAACAGTCAAAAATATTTTTTTCGCTCTATGACTTTCATTAAATTTTGGATCCATTTTTACCCTACCTTACCTAGTAAAAGTTATATATTTAGTCTTAGTCGAGGAACCGGTTTTTCGCTTCTGTAAAATTACGAAATTATGACTTGGTTTAGTTTACCTCCGAGGTCCAGATATAACAAAATCATCACCATCATCATAATCAACCATTTATCAATCCATTGCTGGATGAAGGTCTTTCCAAGTCTTCTCCACAACTATCTAACTTGGGCAATTCTTTTCCCGGTTATTCCTCCGTGGTTCTTGATTTCGTCACACCTTCTTGTATGCGGAGGTTTCCTAGGCTGTTTTTGTCTCGTGGGATCCAGTCTAGAAATGTTTCCATCCGTCGATCATAATTTCTTTTTGCAATACGTCCAGCACACTTTCCAGCTCATATTAAATTATTTCATTAGCACCATCAGTATTCATTTCTATATATTTGGGCTACAAATAGTTCGAATTCGGTACTTTCGGAGTACAGACACGCTACTTTTTAATCTTCAGATCTGGCAACACCGATTTAAATCAATACAATGTGAGGACCCCCATTTGGTCTAGCGGCTAGCACTCTTGATTTCGGTTTGCGTGGTCCCGAGTTCGATTTCTGGTAGGGGTAAAGTTGAACGATTGAAGTGGTTCGGATTCCACTATAATCATTAGCTCTACGTCTCCTTTAGCCGCCCTAGCATAACTGTGGGACGTTAAACTAAAACAAAACAAAACAAAAGTGAACACTGTGTATTACTAACTGTAAGTCCTTGAATAATTGCATATAGCTATATGGTATGTATTGAGTTTGAGGTGGTCGGTAGTCAAACTAAAGCAAGTGAAATGTAATTAGGGTGTAATTAGAACTTTTAATTAAGCACGGTTTTAATATAAAGTGTACACCAGGCCTAAGGCTTAGGGGGAACAACTACTGTTACTGAAAATGTATCCGTTACAATTTGTATTTACATGTATTGCTGGAACGAAGACTTAAACATTAACATCATAAGTAGTCCAAAGACTATGAAAAACGTCATCTCTTGAAAGAATTCTTGCACCATGAAACAAATTACGAGTAATTTTTAAATATTTTGCAGTTTATCTACGTTATTTGCACATATTTAGAATAATATTTAGCAATTTATTTAAGTGGGCAACACTGCTTAAAATAATGTAACTGCGACTTGTAATTAAAACCACCAAAAACTATTGTTGCAATGTTATAAAAGCAATGGAAAGCAATAATCATTATAAACATTTAATACAAATACGTCATTATAACAATCACTACCAATGTGTTTGGTATCTCTGAAACGATTTGAAATAACAATTGTTGTAAATGGCGTTATAAGCATTTAAGTCTTTTGCAAGCATCTGCATGATGAGACGTGATATGTCAGCGCGTTTTCGAAGTAAAGTCTTTAGAAACATTTAATTTTTTTCGTTTCTTATAACTTTGTTCCTTCATTCATTCGAAATATATTATACTATGATCACAGTATTTGACGCTAAGGTACAGTTGATGCGCATTGCACCGTCCATGCCATTTGCGTTATTAGAGATTTCCAAGCTACACTAAATAATATATAAGCTATTGTGGTTTTTTAAAATAACTAACTTAGAAATATATAATACTCTACATTGCGCAATTTGAGAAAATACAACTTTATTTTGCTTTAGCAACATTGCTTGTTTATCTAGTGATATTGCAGAGTATCAAGAAGAATTTCCCAACTTGGTACAAAATTTCAGCATTTTTAATATATATATATATATATATATATATATATATATATATATATATATATATATATATATATATCCAGGATGGTCCATTTTAATCTTTCCATGGAGATATCTCAAAAATGGTTGAACGTAAATGAACCGAACAAAAACTCAAATAGGAAATGCCATGGGGCACACTGAATGGTGTCGCGGCGCCTCCCGGGGCCGCCTTTCATGGGGTACCAGGGACAAACTTTAAAATTTTAAATGGAAAGATGGGGCGAGTAATACCTCGCTCCATTGATCTTTAAAAAGGAAAAAGCGTTGTGGCAAAAGATTTTTCATATTGGTCACCGTATTCAAGATGGCCGCCAAGACATGGTGCCTGTATCTGATAAAACGTCCAGTACCATTAATATGAAAACAGTTGGAGATAAACGAACAGTCAAAAAGTGAAATAGGAAAGGCATGGGGCGCGTCGAATAATGTTCTCGCAGTGCTCCCAGGGCTGCCTTTTAAGGGGGCCAAACTTAGAAATTTTAAACCGAAATATGGGTCAAGTGATACGTCGTTGGATAAATTTTGAAACACTAAACAGTGTTGCAGCAAAAGATTTTTCATATAAGTCACCGTTTTCAAAATGGCTGCCAAGACATGGTGCCTGTATCAGATAAAACGTCCAGTATAACTAGATCCCTAATATGAAAATAGTTGGTGATAAATGAACAGAATAAAACTCATATAGGAAAGCACAGAGGGTATTTATCATTCCACGGCTCGACTATAATGCAACGGGGAAAAAGATTATTAAAGTATAATTGACATGATGCAAAAGAGGAAATGATAGGAAATTATCTTTCCGATCTCTGCCCGTAGGTAGGTGAAGCGTGAATTAATGGTAAAATCTCAAATGAGATCCTCAGTTTTATTTGCAATAGATATGGTTTGTCTGAAACACTTGTGTGTACAAATGACTGGTACTATAATGAATAAACATAAAGTGAAATAAGGTGAATAAAAATAAGGTGAAATTCAAGTTTAACAACATTTTACCTACTCTTCGCCCCTGATAATTTAACGCATTGCGTGCAAGATTTTTGGAACATATCTGCATCAGTATGTACCGTTTCGTTACTAAGGATCACAACTGAAATTACCGTTGAAAGTTATTCGGAATGTAACTGGACATCTCAGTGAAACTCATATTCTATCACATGCAAGAAGACATAGAAGGAAAAGAAGCGAACCAATATCACGCAGACGACTGTTGCACAAAACCAACGTTTGTAAACATTGTTCTAAAATTGCATTGTTCGACAAATTGGTTTCGCATTTCAGTTGATTCATTTTTGCATCAAAACATTGCCCGCAATCAAAATGGAAGGTAACATTTAACAAGAATTTTACATACTTTATCCCATTACAGAGACATTTATCTCTTATAAAACACATTTCAAATAACTTTGTTTCGTAGATACAATTTGCAAAAACTAAGGCTCTCATTTGCAATTTCACCGATCCTTCCCGCTTCACTCACGTACAGAGTGAGGTTGGAGCGATACTTTTCTAGGAGTTAGATTTCTTCCTCTCCATTATGGGACTTTCACTCTAATCATCTTTTCGACTGTGGCAACATTCCAGAGCTATAGAATGATAAATACCCTCTGTGATTTCCTATTCGAATATTTGTTCTGGTGTTTTCATATTAGTGATACTGGACGTTTTACCTGATGCAGGTACCATGTCTTGGTGGTCATTTTGAAAACGGTGACCCATATGAACAATCTTTTGCAACAGTATTCTTTAGTTTTTAAAAATATGTCGAACGAGGTATCACTCACCCCATGTTTCCATTTACAATTTTGAAGTTGCGTCCTGGGCCCCCATGAAGGGTGGCCCTGGGAGTCTCCGCGACAATATCAATAGATGTGCCACATGACATTTTCTATTTGAGTTTTTGTTCGGTTCATTTATGTTCAACCGTTTTCATATTAGTGGTACTGCACGTTTTACTGTATCTGATAGAGGCAACATGTCTTGGCGGCCATTTTGAATACAGTGCCCGATATGAAAGATATTTTGCCAGAACGCTTTTTAGTTTTTCAAGATCTATCGAACGAGGTACTACTCACCCCTTGTTTCCATTTAAAATTAAAGTTGGACTCTGGCAACCCATACAGGGCGGACCTGGGTGGCACCGCAACCATTATATATATATATATATATATATATATATATATATATATATATATATATATAGAGAGAGAGAGAGAGAGAGAGAGAGAGAGAGAAAGAGAGAGAGAGAATTCTATTTGCATCAGCAGTGTATTCGGGAGAAGCTTGAGGAACGAGTAAGAAACATTTGCGTTGTACGTGCAATGCAAAAAATTATCACAAATTTATTTCGGGAGGGGTTTGAGCCCGATATCCACCCCGTAAATACGCCACTTTACATCAGTCAACTGTTCTCATATTATCTAACACAGCAACGAAACAAATTTTGTGTGAAGGCAATTTTAGTATCTATCAATATCAATATTCGAGACGAGACCGAGACTTTCGAGACTGACCTAAGTCTCGTCTCGGTCTCGTCTCGATTTATAGAGGTCTGTCTCGGTCTCGGTCTCGTCTCGGTATTTAAAAGTCCGTCTCGGTCTCGGTTTCGTCTCGGTATATAAAAGTCCGTCTCGGTCTCGGTACCATCCCTACACATAGCCTATCTTTGCTAGCGGTGGGCACAAAAATTGGTTTTTCGGTTTCCGGTTTTTAGAAAAACCGAAACCGGCCTCCGAAAATTTTCGAAAACTGGTTCGGTTTTTCGCCGAAACCGGTCAAGGTTTTATCCAAAACCGGTTAGTTTTTCACTTAAATCGGTTTTGGTTTTCTCCAAAAACCGGTTCGGCTTTTCACCGGATCCGGTTTCGGTTTTCTTCAAAACCGGTTCCGTTTTTTCCAAAATTGGTTTTCTTTCTGACCAGAATAGTGTTTCGTTGTTTTCCGGTTTCCACAGAAATAGTTTTATGTGTTTTCCAAAAGTTTTCACCGAAACTGGTTTCGGTGAAAGCCAAACCGGTTTTGGAAAAAAACGAAACCAGTTTTGGCGAAATGTCGGTTTTTCGAATTTCGGTTTTTCTGGAAACCGATTTCCGGTTTTTATAAAAACCGATTTTGCCCATCCCTAATCTTTGCCCATTGTAAGTCGGGGACGGCATCCGTCCTCGTTTCTCCTCATTTTTACCTCTGCTCCTTCCAAAATATATTAGGAAACTTTGCCGTAATTTTAAACAATGATATTTGTGAAAGTGTATTTCTATGTAAATTACATGTGATTTTTAAGGACATCACTTAAATAAAATTGTGTAACCGAAGTGATGTCGTCGCACCCAGACTTCCCCCACCTCAATATTAGCCACTTTTTGCAGGAACCTTGCAAGGATATGAACCTACAACTTAACTTGAAATCCGAAACATATGAGCTCCCACCGGGAATCGAAGCCGAGTCTTCCACGGCAAAAACGCACGAGCTATCCACATTGCCATCAGGGTGCTTGGATAATAAATTTGGGGGATGGATGTTAAATTGGTGCGACAAATGTAAATTTTGGGGAAGAATAATGGAAAGTTTAGGAGGGAATGGTGTATTTGCATTGGAGAATGGTACACTTCAAAGGGTTGCGTCCAAGCCCTTGGGAGGGATGGTCACCCATGACTTTCTACACTCATGTGCAAAACTTAAGTTAAGAAAGTGAAAATACATAGACAACAGTTTTGGAGAGTATGGTAAATGCATATAATTTATCCTATTTCACATACCTGACTGCTTGACACGCGTAACTCCCGATGTTGCCGCTTGGTAATGCTGTATACACCCATTGAACGATGGTTGGTAATGAGCGCTGTTTCAACACGAAAGCACTTGTGTTTGAGACGTTAGAGACTTGTGAGTCAAAGCAGCATTACTTGACATAGTGCCAGTGTACGTGTAGGAGAATTGCGCAAAGAGACCTATTGATGATTTTATGCGTGGAAGAATCATCGGGCGACTCGATAGGGGTCAGAACCAGATAGACGCGTCTCGTGAATTGGGTGTCCTACAAAGTGTAATCTCGAGGATCTGGCGACGATTCCAAAGGGGTGAAAACGTCTCTCGGAGGTTCGGCGGAGGTCTTCCAAGGAGCACCAGTGACCAGGCAGACCGTTACTAACGTCTAACTGCCAGGCGCAACAGACACACCACTGCCTCAGATCTCTCTAGGGATCTTGCAGCTGCTACAGGAACGTCAGTGTCGAGATTTACAGTGTACAGACTGTTAGCTGAGGGATACTTGTATGTCAGAAGACCTGCAAGTTGTGTTCCATTGACCCCACAGCAAAGAAGAGCTCGGTTGAATTGGTCCAGAGAACTTCACGCATGGAACCCGGAACAATGGCGTCATGTCCTGTTCACAAATGAATCCAGGTTCAGTCTCACCAGTGATACTCGGTGTGTGTTCCTTCCAGCTAATATGACTGCTGTAGAGCAGTACAGGGGCGGCGGAATTATAGTGTGGGGTAGGATTATCCTGGGGTTCCGTACACCTCTGCATATCTTCCCACGGGGTACCGTCACTGGTGCAATATATAGGGATGACATCTTGGAGCAATATGTTCGTCTGTTTCGGGGCGTAGTGGGTCCTGATTTCATTCTAATAGATAATAACACATGTCCCCATCGCTCTGCCATAGTGGATGAGTACCTTGAGTAGTGTTGTAAAAAAACGGTTTTTTTTCTGTGAAGTTTTTTTTCAATAAAAAACATCGTTCTTTTTCATGTTTTTTTTCAAAAGTCTGTTTTTTTTCTGACAACTATTATTTATTGATTTATGTTGCAGATTATTGAAATAATCAACAGAACTTGAGTCGAAGCCCTCGTAACTTACAAAGCGTTTGTTTCTTTGAACCTATACGAGCACAATTGTGTGATTATTCCTTTCGGTCCCAGGCCATTTTTGGCGTTTTCCTATATTTCCAGTTAGTGACTTATTGCTCAAAAACTATTCATTCGATTGATATGGTTAAGGCCTTGTTTTTAAGAAAATTGATGTGGCTATTTTTTGGTGTAAGTTGCATTGCAGTGTTACCAACGGGTGGGAAATTATTGAGGGAAATGTAGGGGTGAAAATTTACAAAAAATTCCCTAACCGAATTTCAAACTTTTTTTGTATCTAGCACCACTGCTGCTATATGGGTTCAAGTCACCTAAACAAATCTTTGGTGTGTTGACAAGGTACAGTGAAATCCTGAAGTCGCTGGCTACCATTCAAAGAGGGAAAGAAAAAATTCTGTCATACACATAAAATTTTGACACTTTTTACGCCTCAGAGGCAAAAATCAAATATGCCGGGTTAGACTTCTCTAATTATCCTATTGAAACTTTTTATGGTGCGTTCTGTAGGGCAAAGAGGAAGCTTTCAGGTAGTGGTACGTTTGTTTCAATGTAGCCAGTAAGAGGGTAATAATAGAGGGGAAAAGGGAAATTTTCCGAATTTTTCACCTAATAGCGGGAATTAATTGTTTTGGCTGGAAACGCTGCCATCAGACAGGTGAAAACTATCTGAAAATAAACCGTAGTACTCCAAAAATATATCCTACAAGTAGCATGACGATATATAACAAAGTAAGCATAAAATTAAAAAAAAATATCTCATTCTACCTCAGAAATTCACCATTTTCTTACCATTTCCAGAACATGGTTTATTATAAACCTCAACTGTACTTCCCCTAATTATTCTAGTGAAACTTTTTATGGTGCGCTGTGTAGGCTAAGGATGAGGCTGTTAGACACTGGTACATTTGTTTGAATGTAGCCAACAAGAAGGAAATAATAGAAATGAAAAGGGAATTTTTTCCAAAATTTGCCCCTAAAATCTGGAATTAATTTTTTTTTGTAGCTAGCAACACTACTATCAGACACACACAAACTGTCTTAAAATAAGCTTTGGTATCCCTCTAATATATCCTACAAGTTTTGTGACAATATCTAATAAAGTAAGCATGTCAATAAAAAAATATCTCATTCTACCTTTAAAAAAATCACAGTTATCTTTTCAATTAGAGAACAAGGTCCACTGTAAACCTCAACTGTACTTCCCCTAATTATCCTATTGAAACTTTCTATAGTGCGTTGTATAGAGCAAAGACGAGACTTCCAGATACTGGTACGTTTGTTCCGATATATCCAACAAAATGGAAATAATAGAGACAAAACATATAATTTTTCCAAAATTTCCCCCTAAAATCTGGAATTAAAATATTCTGTAGCTGGCAACACTGCAACCAGACAGACGCAAACTATCTTAAATTAAACATTGGTACACCACTAATATATCCTACAAGTATTATGGCGATATTTAAGGAACAAAGCTTCTAATTACCAAAAATATATTACGGTAAACAGAAAAGTAAGGAAAAATTAGAAAAAACAAGGGCTAGAACCTAAATACGAATTTTACGTGCGTCCCCTAATTACCCCATTGTAACGATCTGTACTTTCGTTTGTTAAGTAAGGACAAATGTTCGATTGGCGTAAGTTGACTTGCACTCGGACGTATAGGTACGGATTTATAAACAAAAGTTTCTAATTTTTTGCCCAAATATAGGAGAATTTTAATTTCCCTAATTGGCAACACTGCGCGCAGGCCCGTCCAATTGATGTCAACAGTTAGGTATCAATTCGAGGTATCTACCTGGCAAGTCTTAAGGATGTCTTTCTACAACGAAGGAAGCTATAGGGAAAAAAAGTAAAGGAAATTCGAAATTAGAAAATTCTCGAATCTTTTACTGGGGTAAAATTTGAGAAGGAAATTCGACACCAGAAGAAAAAGAAATTAATATGATAAACTATAATCCAACCACATTTTGCAAGAATAATATCCCGATATCTTAATTAGAGTCCACCCTGGAGCGGATTAAACAAGTGACACACCTGTGTGTGCCACTTTGGCCACCTGGGCTACCGAGTACACATTTGATTACATTTTTTGACTACTAACTCGTGTTGTTGTTGTAGTTATGGTCTCGACTAATAATAATATCGTTGTAAACAGTAACTTTATAAGGAAAATTTTCTCTCCTTTTTACATCTTAGTTCCAACACTGTTGGTGAGAAATGTAGGGTGTTTCAAAATAAATTTTGGGGTTTTAAGTCTTCGTAGTACTTATTACATTTTATGTACAATTATAAGCAATGCATCAAGTAAAAGAGCACCTCAAACAGTCTTTGTTACAAGTGTTCAATGTGAGATTCATTCATCACACGGCACACATCTAGTCGATAGGCGAGAAAGGCCCATAAACTTTCCGCCATACGGCACAAAACACATTCAATTTAGGGGAGTTTAGTTTCAATTGTACCATCTCCTGAGGATTTGCTGACGGCCAGATGCAAACATTATGAGTGTTCACATTAGCTCTTAGGTGAAAAGTCGATTTATCACTGTAGACGATACGATCCAGAAAATCTTCATTGTTATGCAGGAATATTTCACTTGCGAAATTGGCACGTAAACCGTAGTCTGTAGGTTTTAGACCTGTAGCAGCTGCAAACAATAAAGACGTAGTTGGAAGCGTCTCCTTAATATTCTTCACACAGACGGTTGCACTGTACAGGTTCAGTCTTTATTAAAACACAAAAAACTTTCTGCTTTCTAGTCTCCATCTTCGCTACTTGCTCTTTCTAACGGCAGACAGAAGAAGAATGCATGTACATGCGTGCGTACAAAACTGTTTGAGTTGCTCTTTCATGTGATATAATATTTATAATTTTAAGTTTATTGTAATAAATACTACAAAGTTTTAAAACCCTAATATTAATTTTGAAACACTCTGCATTACTTCAAATTGAGTCATCCTATATTCAGGTCCTAGTCAATTTGTCGCCTCGTGTAATGGCATAATTTGCCGCCTCCTCCTTTCTCCAGAAAGAACAAATCTTAGTCATAATTTTAAGTATGCTACTCCAGCATGGACAACAAAGGTGAGGGTAAGTGCAGTCGTACTCAGAAAGGCTTAAATACTTACTAAAAATGCAATTCCGTTGTGTCTGTTTTTTTTTCTTTAAATGTTAATCTATTATGATAGTGAAAGATAAAGCAAACACACCTGCAGAGGAAAGATGGTAACCTTTTTATAGAATTCACTATCGAGCTTCAATCTCAATGTATCAGTTTGCAATTCCAGTGCAACTAGCTCTTTTATCTTTATTTCTTGATTTTTCTTCTACATCTTCTAACATTTTTTAAAAAACTTGTTTCTATCTTCAATGATAAGGAACTTGCTTCAGACAAAAACAAGATTACTTTCATATCAAAACTGTGATAACTTACTAAATGGAACAGATATTCATTACTATTCGAGAATTGAATTCTTGCATTTGACAACAATCAAGCAATTTGTGCTCGGATTTATTCGCCCATTTGCTTTAGCATTGTTTATGTGATCTTAAACTAATGCAACCTAAACATAATTTATGAATGTAGTATTCAAATAGAAGGTCAGCTTAGTAAATGTAACTACCATCATCATGAAGTCTATTTCCAACAAGAAATATTTAATTTAAATAATATACTTATGACAGATTTTGCCGGACCATCCAAGCTTGCCGTTCCACGCAAATGCACGTGTTGTATATATACAGTGGCGTATTTAGGAGGACTTCCGGGCTTAAGCCCCCCCCCGAAATCTTACTTACAAAGTATATGAAATATCTTGCAGAATTTTCACATTTTCAGGCAAAGCCCCTCCCTTAACAAAATCTATATGGTAGAGCCGGCTCTGCATATCATATATATCTAGTCGACAAATTATTTATATATGACATTTAGAAAAATACTATTAGGCAAATTAGTATTATTCTTTACCTTTAGACAGATTATTGGAATTTTATACTGTTCGTGACATTATTTTCGTACTTATTAAAGGCCTGCTTTCACGAAAAAACAAAATTTCATTTCTACTTTTATTTCTTAGTTGATATTGATGAAAACTGCTGAAACCCGAATTGTTAATAGGTATGGTATTCATGTAAATTGTAAAATATTTGTAGCGTATCAGTATCTAGCGTTTAATTTATGTTGCATTTTACGGTGATTACACCTACATAAAAATATTTCATACTTAAATAGACGTAAGATGCATTACAAATGACTGTTTGAAAAAAAACGAAATTTAGAAAAAAAACGAGAGGCAATGTTTTTTTTCTAAAAAAAACGTACATTTCTGAAAAAATACGAACCGTTTTTTTTCTATTTACAACACTAACCTTGAGCACCAGAATATCAGGCGATTCGATTGGCCGAGTTGCTCACCGGACTTGAACCCCATCGAGCATGCGTGGGACATGCTTGGCAGGCGAATTGAATGTCATCAAATGGCTCCAAGATCCATTTCTGAGCTTGGGGAGGCACTTGTACAGGAATTGCAAAACATACCCCAGCCACTTCTTGATAATCTGATTCCCAACATGCAATCACGTTGTGGTTCATGTGTTGGAGTGCAGGCGATCACACACACTATTGATATCCTTTATCTTACGATCAACCCTCGAAAACTACATTGGTCTATTGTCGAATTTTCCGATGCCCATGTATTTTCGTCTCTGTTGCCCATACTGTACATTCCCTTCCATGTTTTGGACTGTATCCATTTGCAATTCCACATTCCAATAATATACGGCTGATTCACCATTCTCTGAGTACAATAAATCATGCAAATAGTATTATTCTTAAGTTTTGCACATGAGTGTATATTATTCAGAATTACTCATAGTATATTTGCGTACTTTAGACTCTAATGAACGTCAATCCAGGGATATCGGGTTGTTTACGGCCGTATACATCCCGATATCCACGGCACATCCCATTTTTGCCTGTGAACATAATTTGAAATCCAATTTTCCTCTTATGTTCTGGAAACGGAACTTCGTCCTGGATACCTATTGAACGTTTCAGACATTCACGGCAGAATCATAGGCCGATTTTTGGATACCCAAATATTGTCCCGTAACAAGCAAATAACCATTCATATTCAAAGGTAATCCCATAAATATTTCCATTATTTTCAAAGTCTCAACCTGAAGTTCGAACTTGAATATCCCGGGACATTTATGGGTCTTGTTGAAATTCCTGAAGACGCCCCTTGGACATGTGCAATATATGTAGCTTCTAGAAACGTAAACATACATATTCTTCGTTTATGCTGGTCCTCGTGATATCTCTACATGACATTCAAACACAGAGTTAACAGCGAAAAATGCATATCGGTCACATCCTTGAAATGAGTTGCGGTATCAGTGATTGGGACGTTCAGAGCATAAGGGAATCAAAGCCAGCAACTAAAATTGTGAGAAAAAGAGAGAGAAATTTTGTATGGTACGCTTAAGAACATGGAAATTTAAAGCTTGTTTCTTACATTACTACAGTTATTTATTATCTGGACGTGAGCCTTTTAAGCTCTGAAAGGAGCTTCAGATAGAAATCTTAAAGATGAAATATATCCCAAAATGGCCCAAGTGGATCTTGATTCCCTTGTGCGTTGTACGCGCCAATTACTTTTAGGGATTATGGTATCGAGACGAGAATTCTACTGTCACAGTCTCGTCTTAAGTCTAAAGTCACCGTCTCATTCTCGGTATTGTCTCGAGGGCTAAGTCTGGATCACGTCTCAATAGTATCGAATATATTGTGTGAAAGTTGAAAATGTTTAACTAGTACCACCTTATAGTCTGGAGTTTGCACTTCTTAGCATCCAGTTGGGAGACTCGGGTTCGATTCCCGGCGGGAGCTCATGTGGTTCGGATTCCACGTTAATCAGTAGGTCCACGTCTCATATAGCCTCGCTGCTGAACGGGACGTTAAACTCAAAATCAACTCAACTCTTAGCTTCCAGTGTAAGTATATGGAAGCTTATAGCTGTACTCCGGTCTGTGTGTGTGTGTTGTGGTATTTTATTTCTTGGGGGCCACGGTGGAACAATGGTAGAGTGCTTACCTCTGATGTGTGGGGCCCCTGGTTCAATCCCCGTCCAACAACAGTGTGTCTGTGGTTTTTCTTGAGGTACTCCAATTCCCTTCCACATTCCCATTCCACCGGGTCCCCCACCATCATTCACTTGCCTTGATCATCTGTCTCCCATAGCCTACATTGAGGGACATTCAACTGAAAGATTTCATTTTCACTTTACTTCTCGGTAAATACTGGTCGCATCCGAACCAAACTTGGTGGGCGAATTCCCCATGGTCAAATGAATAGAAAGGATATTTGGTGGTTGGACTCGGTCAAGGACAGGCTTGGATAGGCTCGATTCACCTTGTATATGGTACTTTATTTCTCATTAACTACTAGCAGGATCTGATTCAAATTTGGTAGATAAATAGCCCGTGGGCAAGTAATATTTGGTGGTCTCGGCTCACAACCATCAGTGGGGCTTGGGCTAACTGATAGTACGGCTTTGCACTCATTTGGGCTCGAGTTCATTACACTTATTGGGGTTCGTGCTCACTACCCTAAGTGGGGCTTGCGTTCACTTGGGCTCACGTTGAATTTCGTTTGGGCTTGTGGTCATTTACCTTCAATGGAGCTCGGGTTCATTACTTTCAGTGGGACTCAGGATCGTGTTAACTAATTTCGTTTGTTTTCACGCTCACTCAGGCTCGGGATGTCTAACTTGAAATGAGCTCGCACTTTGGCCTATTTCTCTCAACTGGGTTTGGGCTCACTACTCCAGTTCGATCTACTCTCACTTGAGCTCGCGCCCAATAATTTCATTCGAGCTTGGAGTCATTACCTTTAATGGAACTAAAAAAAAAAGAAAAGAAAAAGAAAAAGAAATGAAATCTTTGAGTTTTACTCCCACAGTATGCCTGTTAGGCTAAAGGAGACAATGATGATGAGAAATGAATGGAATGGCGGAATGAAGAAAGTGGGAGGAAACGGGAGAACCCCGGAAAACCCATGAGCACGGTGTTTGTCCACCACGAAGTCCACACGGCGCGAGCTGGGATCGAACCAGGGACCCCAAGCACCAGAGGTGAACACTCTACCACTTTTTTTTTTTTTAAACTTCCTGACATTTTCTACTGCAACCACTTTTCAGGGCTACTAGACACGACAGGGACACGAACACATTAACATCGAGGACAGTTAAAATTCGACCCTTGCTACTACAGAGGGACTCGAACCCCCAATGGGCTTCACCTCGTGATCATCAGCCTAACGCCTCAGACCGCTCGGCTACACCCACCGGCACCACTGAGCCATCGCGCTCCCCAATGGAACTCAAACTCATTACTTTCAATGGACCTCATGCTTTCTCGAGTTTACTAACCTCAATTTGCTTCGCGATCAAGCTCATTTCTGATTGTTTGCTTAATATTTGAGAAATAGCACGTTTTGAGATATTTGAGAAATAGATATTGCAGTTTTCAATTTTAACTTATGGGACCATTGGTTTTAAAGTGAGCCTACTAAGGTGGTGGAGTAGGCGTGACGAAGCTATGACGTATGGTTTCATGATTTTGGAGTACGGGCACGTCCTCTAATTTATAACACTCTTAAAAAAAAAAAAAAAAAAAAAAAACTGAAAAATCTGTACGAGTGTAATGTATCAAAATTGTTCCGTTACATTGCTCTATCTGATGAATGATAAAGAAATAGGCATATTATTTAAAGTATTTTTCCTAAAAGTACAGCATTGTTGGGGACGGAGAAATTCGTAGTCTTTTTGGTAGCGGAAAATAGAGTTAAAAAAAAAAAAAAACAATATCGTACACAAAATTTCTCATAGAGGTGCGTACTCCCAAGTTTATATCGTTTCAGGATTTTTGAATACAGGGTGGTCCAAAAGTAGATATACAGTACCGTCCTGATCAGCTCATTACATTTTATGTTATTTCTTATTGTTATCCATTAGGTAGACTTAGTTTCTTTATTATTTGTTTCAATTACTTTTTTATACCCTAAGCTTGGAACAGTCGTAGCAAATGCACCCATAAACTAGAATGTTATACATGATCAATCCAGGGGTGTATACCTACTTTTGGACCACCCTGTATATACACCTTAAAATAGTAAATATTTTTTCATATCCCCTTTGCATATGCCACTGTTTATAAAAGAACCATTGGATACACTATTATACCCTGTAGCCAGAACACTGAGAAGAGGGACGAGATAATTTTTGGAGGGACTAACTTTGGTTCACTTTCCATTCATATATACATGTCAACGAACAACTGTAAGTTTCTGAAGGTGAACATTCCTGGCCATCCCAGCCACACTTTTAAGATGTAAGCCGGCCTGTCCATCTTATTTTCCTTTTTAATAGTTAGCTGGAAGTTTTAGCAATCTGTTTTAGGATGCACTTTAAAAAAAAAAAAAAAAGACAAGATGTACTATAGTAAATTATCTCGAAAGGTCGAACCTCATTATAATCGAAACATGTGTGAAATCCTCAGTAGATTTTAATGATAATAACACAACACAATGTAATCTTTCTTTCCGTTCAGTGAAGAGTTTGAAGATTTTACGCTTATATTCTTTGATAATTTGTTTATTGTTAGGGCTTTAACCACAAGTCGCACACTTTCATTAAGCAGCTTCAACTTGTTTGATAAATTTAGCTCCATCTGCTAAGAGGTTAATTATTCCGAATCCGAAGGGAAAGAAGAGAAAAAAGAATGAAAGGAAAACACACAAGAAAAAGAAACAAGAAGAAAACCAAGAGAAAAAAGAAAGGTTAATTGTGGCATTTCCATAACCAAAGGACACCCCTACACATGTGCATGAAATAGGCGTTGCCAAACTTTTAACTAAACTCACCCCCTTTTCCATATATTTTGTTGACGTAAATAAGAATGAGGAGCGATGCCTCAGGATTTTGTTGTCGCCTGTTGAACTGATATGACTACATAATCGCTATTTTAGCTCCTACGTAAGCTTTGTTTTAATTTTTTTCTTTTTCGTCTTTTTCTATCCAAACCTCCGAAACAACATCCGGAGTGAGAACAATCATCAATTTGTGGGCGGTGTCTTGTGAGTTGAATATAGACAAAGTTGGCAACGCTGTGGAAGTGGCTGTCCGCAGACAGGCTTTTTCGTTCGGACCTTTTTTCTTTTTTTCTTTTTTTTCCTTCTACCGCTCTCTCGTGGATGGAGTGAAGGCTTGGATGAAAGGAGAAGAAGAGGATGACTCCGACTGGTTTCGTCAGTGTTTGGACCGCACTTGCTTCAAGCAGAAGCATGAGTTTCGCGTACAGCTGATACAAATCGTCCCGTTGGGGTCACGTCACACACCAGAAACAGGGAAGAAATTTAAACTATGGCCTGTTGGAACACAATGCGTGATTATGTTACTCGGTATTGGCTGATGGTGAGTCAAATACTTTAATTTTTAAAACAAATACTATTTCTTTCAATTTTACATGATTCATTTACAGTATGTAAATTAGATTTTTTTTTAGTAATACAAAGTAATATAACTGTGTTCAATGTATCTTTTCCTTTTTTTTTTTTTTTAGCGGCTTCTTCACATTTGTCTCTCTCAAAATTTCATTAGTAAAACTGTGTGTGCAACCTGTTTTCTCGTTTCTTGTCTGTGTTGTGCTTCAGAGTCGGCTCTATTTTATCTGCATCACTAAACAAAACTTATAGGGATATGCGGGCCGCAGTGGCTCACTGGTGAAACGCTCACCTCTGATGCGTAGAGTCTCTGGTTCAATACCAGCTCGCGCAATATTGGATTTATGATGGACAAACGTCATGTGCGTGGTTCGGGGCTTTCCTGTTTCTCCCATCTTTTTCCACAATTCCACAATTTTCATTTACCGCCTCTCTTAGTCTTGGAGCATAATGTGGGACGCTAACGTAAAAAGAGTGTCACGGTTGCTCAGCTGTCAAAAACCTCCGGTGCGGGATGTCTGTGGTTTATCCTAGGCCACATAAGTTTGTGATGGACAACATCATGTCCGTGGGTTTTGCCTCATATTCTTACCCTCCCCGCTGGTCTAGTCGCTACCGCGTCCGCTCGCTAACTCAGAACCCCCTTTAGTACATGGGATCCCGAGTTCGATTTCTGGTGAGATATCCTTGAAATTGGCATTACTGTGGTTCGGATTTCACTGTAGATCCATATTCCATATAGCCTCAGTGCTGAAAGGAACTCTGAGTTCTAATCCAACCAACTTACATTCTCATTCCACCCTTTTTTTCATTTATTTTTATTAAAACATTTAGCCTAAAATTCATAGTCGTAGAACGTTAAAGTTTTTAAATGGATAAGGTGAGCAGCTTCTTTCTGTTGCGGTTCTAAACGCCAAACAGTATATGATCCTTCCGGGGACTATTTTCCAGCAGAATAATGCGGGTCCTCGTGTTCCACGAACTGCCGTACACTTCCTGGCTAGACACAGTGTGTTCCTTTCCTTCCTTGGCTGGCCCATTCCGCCGATCTCTTGTAGATTTAATATGTTTGGTTGTTGGTTACACAATGTCTCACACACATGCGCAATCCACCAGCTGAACAGGTAGCATAGAGTAAGGATGAAGGAGCCATCATGTCGAAGACGTATGACTTGCCTCAGGAGGACATCCAAAGGCTCTTCATTTCGATATCTCGTCGTATACTAGCCGTTCTGACCACCTATGGTAGGCTACAGGCTACTGATTGTCGCCAGTTCTGCTCCACTGTCGCCACGTTGTCACGCGTCCCACAGACAAGTTGAATTATTTGCTACTTGGGCCATCAGTATCTTGTAGCCACGGAAGGTCTGGACAGAGATGGCCATTTTGCAATAGGATTCGCGCGGACTCTTGACTC
This sequence comes from Thermobia domestica, assembly GCF_964235325.1. NCBI lineage: Eukaryota > Metazoa > Arthropoda > Insecta > Zygentoma > Lepismatidae > Thermobia > Thermobia domestica. The sequence continues at coordinate 277,190,374 of NC_137458.1, read as the reverse complement.
GCCCTGCAGTTATTAAATCTTAATAATGCTCACAGTAGCTTATATTTGTACTTCGTCGAGCTCGCGCTAAATATTTTCAACGAAGCTTGCACTCGCTAGAGCTCACGCTCACTAACTTCACTGGGATTCGTGCTCGCTAGGACTCGGGCTCTGATTCGTTATCCACTGATAGGGATAATCGTACTCATAGGCATAGGTGGGAAACCTCATGAGGTTATTCCTCAACTGAGGTGCACACCCAAATTTTTTTGTTGCTAGGAGTCCAAGCTTTGGGAGAAGGTCCAATACTATAAGCCACTACATCTATGTAATATTAAACAGGTATTATTCTGCATCCGTAAAGACGATAAGTAACTGTAAAATGCTTCCACCTATATTTTCAGGGGAAAAAAAAAATGATGGAATTAGAATGTTTTTATAAGAGAAAGAGTAGAGATGAAAAATGTAAGATCACATTGTCATGATCCGTCAATCACTTCCAAGTATAGTTAAACAAATACCGCCTTATGCAGAGTCGTTTTGACGTACGACTAGCGTCATACTAAAGGCTTGACTACTGCAGCAAACATATGTTAGTCATTCTCTTTAGTATGCCACTAATCACACGTCAGAACGTCTCTGCATAAGGACCATATAGTTTTGTTGAGAAAGTATACAAATGTGTCTTGAGTTAGGAAGTATTGAGGGGTTCCGGACCCGGTGGACCCCCGTGGGTGCGCTCCTGCCTCAACCTCGCTATTCTAAAAGTTATTACGCGAGGTTCACATGGCTATAAAGTAGAAGGTGAGTGATTTTGATTTGTACTGAATGGCTATGAGAGTAAGCACGAGCGAGGTTGAAGCGCCATTAAGGTGAGGGTGGGTGAGATTGAGAGGTATAGAGTAGCCGTGAGAGTAAGGATGAGTGACAATGAGGAGTGAGGTTGAGGGTAGGTGAGGGGCCGTGAACATGAGTGTGAGTGAACTTGAGAGATGGCGAGAAGCCGTTAGGTAAGGGCGAGTGAGATTGAGAGTTGATGAAGGGGGTGAGAGTGAGCTAGTGAGGTTGAGGAGGGAAGAAACCGTGGGGTTGAGGACAAGTTTGTAACGTGAGATTAAAGTTAAGTGAGGTTTGGAGAAAGTGCTTACACGAACCCGCGCTCAATTTTTGAGCTCAAATTCAATTAACCCTGAGAGCCGGTCACGCGAGTTTGGAAATCTCTGGGTCTGGGATAGAACCTGAGACTCTTCGCCTCAGAGGTAAGCGCTGTATCTCTGAGCCACCGTCTCCCCAAGATGTAGCTGAGAAATATATTCTAAATATGGATACGGAAACGTTCAAATTTTGTGCAAGTGTTCTGCAAGTGATATCGTACTTGAAATGACTATAGCAATTGTCAGTTTTGTTTTGTAGTGAAAAATTCTAGTGTTAAAACATTATTACCTTGTTAAATTTTATCCTTATTTTATTTTTAAAAAAATAAAATTCTGAACAATACTGTAAGAGAAATTGATAATGGTAATAGGCTTGGAAGCTAGAACAGAAATATTGCCTACTCAGACTGGTATAGCATTCATTTTAAACTTGCAAGCGTAAGTAATTGTAATTATAGCTGCCTGGGAATGTGCACTTTGGAAGCTAGACGAATATAAACGTGATGTAAGCCATTGAACGCTTTTGTGACCGGGAGAGAAAGGTCGATAAAGATTTTTTAGATCGTGTTAAGAAGTCATTCCCAATTATTCACGGGTAGCACTACACACACTTCAGTACATTTCGAATCATCTGTTGAGTCATGTGTTGGCCACAGACCTTGTCCTCAATACTTGATATAGCTTTACATAGTATATTTGATTTATAGAGGCATAAGATCTCCTTTTTAAGTGCCGGTAAATGTGATTTGTATTATTGCATTCAGTTTAATTTGTTGCATTGAAATGATAGAAGCAATAAGGTGATTAGTTATTTAAAAAAATCAAAACCAGTGATTTTCCATAAGATAGTTCTAGTTTTTTATAATCTTTTTTTAAATAAAAATAAACAATATGCTAATTTCTTTTGTTATTGATATAATAAAATTTCCATATAATACAGGGTATTCGAGAAAGAATGGCGGGGTTTCTTGGGGCTGCTGTGCAGGAACGATGGCACAGCTGATTGAATGAAACACCATTTTCTTTGGCAACTCAAATAGTTTTGATGCCGACACAGATTCAGTACCACCGGAATCCACTAAACTTTGATTTAGAAAAAATGTTCAAGTGCGTTTGTACATCTGTGTGGTTTTATCAAAGAGATGGTGTACCGTCTTAAAATCAAATAATGTGAACCACTTAAAAACAAGAAACAACGATACAGTTGATACTGTTACGCCAGACATACTCAACAGGGTCTGATGAGAAATTGATTATCACTTAAACGTGAGTCATGCTGTGAATTGTGCACATATAGATACATACTGACGTGCAAACGTATGTTAACATGGACACAGTATAGTGGATTCTGCTAGTAATAGCGGGACCTCGATAACTCAGTTGAAGGGAATAGATATAAATTCGAGATATCGAGTTTTTCGAGAAATCAAACTTCGGGTTATCAAGGCGGCCACAACAAAAATTCGAGATACCGAGGTTCCGCGTTCCTCATGATGTATAACTATGTAACCTCTTTAGAGTCTTCATCCCGGCGAAATTAAAATACCGCTAATTTTACAGTAATTATGTGATATCTTCAAATAGATCAAAGATAATTGAAATGTGGAACAAGAGCGCCCTAGACAATATTATTTTGCGTGAGGTACCGTTATAACAAGTCACCTAGCGGCTTTCCGTTTTCAGCTGTTTAGAAACGCGAAAATAAATGCCGATTTTCAAAATGGCTCGAAATCGAAAGCAGATAAGTGAGTCGTGATAACGGTACCTCACGCAAAATAATATTGTCTAGGGCGCTCATGTTCCACATTTCGATTATCTTTTATCTATTTGAAGATATCACATAATTACTGTAAAATTAGCGGTATTTTAATTTCACCGGGATGAAGACTCTTAACTGGAAGTTTTATTCATTCAATCTCTATAACTCGAAGTTGTGAAAGTTTGTTAAATGAAATGACTGCTAAAAATAAAATATTAGACATAAATAAAACATAATTACAGCACACATTAGCAGCAATGGCAATTACGTAATAACATAGAACTATAGCTTCGAGTTATCGAGGTCACATCAATAGATATTCGAATTATAGAGGTAAGCTTCAACTTGTAGAGGTTCACAGATACGGAAGTTCGAGTTACCGATGATTCTGAAAGTTTTAAAATTCGACTTACCGAGGTTGAAATTTTTAAACATTCTTACTTACAGAGGTTATTTTTTACATTGAGTATTATGAAGAGTTGAAGGGAATGTGAATAAATCGAGTTATCAAGGTTCGCATTAGCAATGTCCAACTGTACTACTGAAGGGGTTATTTGGATAAGGGTGTATCGACCTATTTCCGGTAAAATGAGATAAATGTATTTTCTGCAAGTTTGAGCATGTCAGTATGTGTCTAGGTGCTGTTAAGGTAATATCTCTGCTCCGTAGCGAACGACTGTCTCCAAAAATAGTGTGTGAATACGTTGGTTAATTGGACAAGGGCGTTTGTTTTTCTGCTCTCCTGAAAAATTGAAGAATTGCTAGTTACGCCCTTATCCAAATTTACCTCTCTTTGATTTTGCACTAAATAAGGTATTTGAATTGCCAAACTAAACGGTGTATCATTCAACGATTCACTCCTGCACAACAGCACCACAAAACCCCGCAATTCTTTCATGAAGGCCCGGGTATATGGAATAATTTTGTCCATCTCTTCTTGATATGCCACAGAAAATTTTACACGAAAATTTAATTTTAACGACTTACAAAATGCTTCGTGTGGAGTATTGTGTTCTGAGTCAGAAAACTAGATTATCCAAAAAGAATGAAAAACGGCTGGAAGCTTTGGAAATCTGAGTGTGCAGGAGAATGGGTCGAGCGGAAAACGAATGATAGGGTGTTAGAAATGGTGGTGGAGAAAATAATAATTTTAGGTATTATTAACAAGAGGATGAGCAACTTGTTGGAACATTGGTTAAGAAGGAACTGTATCATGAAGGACGTGGTAGAGGGTATGGTGGCAGGAAAAAGAGGGAGAGGGCGAAGGAGACTATAATTAATGGACGATATCAAAACAGAGAAATCGTACATGAAGACGAAGAGGTTAGCGGAAGACCACTGAGCATGGAAGCTTCTCAGTTACAGCAAGTGACCTCCCAGTCCCAATAATTAGGGATGCGCACGAGACAAGATTTGTGGCTGTCTCGTCTCGAAAATGTGCTGTAAAAGTAATGTCTCGACTCGAGAAATGTATATTTCTCAATTGGAAAAGCCGTGTCTCGACTCGAATTTTGTCAGGAAAATCCTGTCTCGACTCGTTTTGTGCGCATCCCTACCAATAATAGCAAAATACCGATGATAATGAATGTTATAGTATTTAGCATGGTAGACATGTGTATCTCTAAGAGTCGGGTTCCCGGGCTCAATAGCTGGATACGAGCACGTGTGAACACGACTTCTATGGAGAGAGATGGAGCCTAAGTTCGAATAAGCGTGAGCCCCAATGAAGCTGATGAGTGCGAGCCCTACTGAGGATAGTGAGCCTAAGCTGGCGTGAGGCTAACTGAAATTACTAGGGATGGCCAGAACCGGTTCCTAGTGGAACCGGTTTTCGGGTCTGAACGGATCCGGTTCTAGAAGATCCGGTTTTTCGGATCCAGGTCTGGAACCGTTTTTTCGGATCCAGGTCAAGAACCGGTTCTTCGGATCCAGGTCTGGAACCGGTTTTTCGGATCCAGGTCTAGAACCGGTTCTTCGGATCCAGGTCTGGAACCGGTTTTTCGGATCCAGGTCTAGAACCGGTTCTTCGGATCCAGGTCTGGAACCGGTTTTTCGGATCCAGGTCTGGAACCGGTTCTAACAGAACCGGTTCCTCGCAGAACAGGTTCCGCTGGAACCGAAACTTTGTGACCATCCCTACGCTAAACCCGAGTTGCTGGCAAGCTGTGAACAGTATGCTAGATGAAATGGTGGAAGCGACAGGCAGGCGCCCAGGCGGCGGCAGCTTGTCTCATTTGGCTAAATAAACTGGGTAACTGGCAAACTCATTGGCTAAACAGGCAAACTGGCCAACTCATTTGGCTAAACACCCACTGGTGGACCAAAATTTTTTTCTGGCGGCACAAGCGGGTCTGGGCGAGGAAGGCACAAGCGCATGGTCCTCTTTGCATTATTTTTGAAGGTGAACTTTATGCCTCCTTTACGGGTCTTTGGGGGCTTTCGGATCCAGGTCTGGAACCGGTTCCTAAGATCCGGTTCTGGAACCGGGTTTTCAGATCCAGATCTGGAACCGGTTCCTAAGATCCGGTTCTGGAACCGGGTTTTCAGATCCAGATCTGGAACCGGTTTCTAAGATCCGGTTCTGGAACCGGGTTTTCAGATACAGGTCTGGAACCGGTTCCTAAGATCCGGTTCTGGAACCGGGTTTTCTGATCCAGGTCCGGAACCGGTTCCAGAACCGGTTCTGAAAACCGGATCTCCAAGAACCGGAACTTTGTGGCCATCCCTAGAAATTACTGACAGAGAGCTGTTTTGGGAATAGCGAATCTGAATCCGAGTAAGCTCTAATTACAAAATACCATATCTCTCTAGTTGCATCTACCCTATTGAATTTTGCATAGCACAGTGAAACCAGTGTGTTACTCCTGACATCAATGGGGAGGGGGCTTAAAGTTACTTCAGGAAATAGGCGATTTTTTGTCCATAACTTAATAAAATAAATTTATATATTTTTTCGTATATATTGTAGCAAGAGGTGTAAAAACCTCGGTAACCTCTTCTTGCGTACCAGTACCTCACTGCCTGATTATGACAAACATAAACTATTTTCATTTATCCACGAAATACTATCAAGTCTCTAAGATTCCACGTGGCAACAAAAGAAAAACACAAGCTTACATATAATATCTGCACCTGAAAAATAGGATATTAGCATTATAGTCCAGTACGATTAAGTTTTGACCCAGACACTTTGAAAAACAGGTTGAAAATTTGTGGAGACACAACCTCGGTCCAGAAACTTCGGTGAGTGTATCTATATTTTGAATGGATTATTGTCATATCTGAAACAACAGTCACTATTCTTTGAAGTAACTCCGTTGACGGTAATGTACTTCTGGGAACGGCTGTAGAAGAAGTCCTGGAAACTGGGCCTGGTCTGTAGGGATTGCCGTCAGGTGGTCGTAACATTATGTTGAATGTTCGGAAACCTCTGATCCTTCAGAGCTGATTTCAATTTGGGGGACAAGAAAAAATCCGGGAAGACAAGTCTGGGGAATAGGATGGGTGATTGAGTGACACATCTCCCCTATTGTTGACCAGGAACAGCTGCACCAGAAAGGCAGTGTGTGGCCGGATATTGTCGTGAAGCAGGGTCAGTCGCTTTCCTTGACGTTATTCGCTAGACGTTTCAGTATTTCAACGTACGAAGCAGTATTTAACACGATGACTTCAGGGAGAAATTCTTATGAAGGAAACCCTGAGAGTCGAAGAACACCACGAGCATTGTCTTGATGTGAGACTCTCAGTTCGCACCTTCTTGCTTCTCGGCGACCTTGGACCCCAAAATTCCATACTTTGACGCTTGCCTTCGGGGTTGTACCTCAGGCAACAGATCTTGTTGCCCATGACGATGGTTTTCAGGAAATTTGGATCGATCTGCCATGTCGATGACATCTCCACCAGCGTCAAGCCGAAGTTACATTTGTTTCGGCGTCAAAGTGTGGGGCACGAGTCGGGAGCAAAGCTTACATTTACCGAAACTGGGTCCCTATGAGGTGGACCGTCTCCAGACCAATTCCTACTTCCTCCGCTTCCATTCGCAATGTCACACAACGATCCTGGGTCAAAAGTTCCTTCACTTGTGTACGTTGTCTTGAGTGCGTGCAGTTGTAGGCCGAGAATGAAGCTGCGCTCTTGAACATGCACTTTTGTTGACCTACAGCATTTTTGATAAGTTCAGTAAATTTTCCTGCCTTCAACTCTTCAGCAAATTCCGCGCACAAGTCGATATCAAAGCGATTTATAAGCTCTGCTTTAACTATGTTCATCGACAAACGATTTCTTTCGTCATCCGAAAATAATCTGAATAGAATAGAAAATAGGGCTAGTAAGAGTAAAAAATACCGGACATTTAACGTCCGGTTTTGAGGTCGTATCGGACACCGGACAAGGACGTCAAAAACCGAACTGTCCGGTAAAATACCGGACGGTTGGCAACCCTAACAGCAGCGCCAGTAGGGGCAAACCTAAAATAGAAAGGCTCCAGTTGTGTTAAATTTTGGCACATGCCTGGTGTCAACTTCAACTCCATCGTATTTTGAAGTAAATTGTTAAAGTGGTAGTGGTTAAGTCAGGTATCTGACGTCGCGTTGAAATACGACGCGAGCAAATATTAGAAGATCGAAAACAGATGGCAGCACCTGAGCTAATGTAATTTTTTTGTCAACAAGTTCATACTTTTACAAAACTATTTATTTAAAAGATCAGAAAAAGTAATACGTTATTCATTACTTAGTGTAAATGTGAAATATATTGCATAACGCTTTGCTCGTAGTAAAAGCTAATACAAATTCTCAATGTCAGACTCTACAAGGCAATGTATACGGAGAAAATTATTTGTATAGCTGTATGTACCTGAGACTTACTTAGGTAGAGTTTTAAGGTGGGTGTGATGCTTTCGCTAAGTCGTTGTTCTTAGTTCTTAGTAAAGATTTCGCTGATTACTGACAAATAATATAATTTTCAATATTGATGCCTCAATGGCTTGAGTTTGCCATGCGCGCTGGAGTATTTCTAGCAACACAAAGTATACATTGAAAAAAACACACTGTGGCATTGTTCCTATTTCGGCGTTCATTTATTCAATTTTACCTAGTTCTTTTAACACCGCCACGGTATTTTCTTTTTCAAACCGCTGAACACCGACTCCATGATAAACAGGTAAAGTACTGGGCCTATGTTAACCGCAAAGCTTGACCGTTGGTGTTAAAATAACACCCTAATATGGTAGTCATGCTATATCTATGTTTAAATTGTGTTGTATCATAACACCATCACTTTTTGCTGTGTAGTAGCACCGCGTTGTTGACACTCGGTCGAAAAAGTGTAAAAGCTTTTACAGGCCAAACGTTCTGAGTGAGATTTTCCTGGGTTTTCCTTATTCACACTAGGCAAATGCCGGGATAGTATCTAACATACAGGTTCCAGCCTTTTCTTTCCTTCCCATTCCTCGGATAGTGTGATCGCGGAGGGACGTCATCCTTCATATGAGGCGATGAGTTAACATGGCCATAGATGCCAGATGCCCAGAAATCCAATTTCTAGATCCTAAATCATTTTCGCTGTGTACCCGCGAGCATCGTTTCATATTTTCCTTGGGGGGGGGGGGCAAGACCCCTTGATATAAGTAATATTTCGCGGTTTTCACTGACTTTCTACTACTCTATTGATAAAATCTATATAAAACTCAAACTCAGGGGGGAGGGAATTGCTCCTCCCTGTCCCCTTAAATAACGCCCCTGTGTGTACCCACTGGCGTCTGTGGCATGTAAAATTTGGTGGGGACATCAAAGAAACCGATTTAAATGCTACTACCTAGCCCAACCTGTTTATTATCTTTGATCCCATGTGTTGCCTTTGTGCTTACCTTCACGGACCCCCTGAGGTATATCAGGAACTCTGTTGTCTATTATATTGCAAATAAATAAAATAATTATTACTTATATGTAGTTCTGTCGTTAGTAAATAAATTAAATTAGAATAAAATATTGAATATTTTGTACTCCAAAATATTGGGGGGGCGCGTCCCCCTCGTCCCCCCCGCCAGAGACGCCCATGTGTGTACCCACATCGAGCTTTTCTTTATGTAAACTAGCAAGACGACAGAGTACACTGTATACAGTTAAGGAGATACAGTTAAAATTATGATGAACTCTTAACATTCAATTTCTGTTTAATTAAAACATTGTCCAAAGATAAGACGTATATAACTCGACAAATAACTTCCGAGTTTAATGAAGTGAGATACTTGAAGGTAAACTCTCGTGTGTGGCTTTCGAGAGAACTGAGAATTAAATGTTGTGGCGTTTGCGAAGAACTGTGTTGTCCGTTGCCATACTTGATGCAGTTGATAATTTTATTCTGTTTAGAATATATTATTGACTAGCAGAATGCCCGTTGTTGGCACGGGGAGAATGGTTTCATTTTAGACATATAGGAGTACTAATGAGGACTGAATTTGGATTTAAGCAACATCGGAAGTGTCACTGTTCGTCTCAGCTACCCCGAAAAAATCGATTCTAATATCGATTATTTTCAATATTTTTTTATATAACTCCTCCTCCCCTTTCCCTAAGTAGACTATTACCGTCAAAATGAAATTATAAAAACCATCCCAGGCCCGAACCTAATCTATGTCGAAAATTTGATCGAGATCGGTGAAAAATGGCTCTTTCAGTTTAACGTCCCACAATTATGCTCTTTAGGCTAGGGAAGACGATGACTAAAGTAAGTGAATGATGATGAAAGAATTGGTAAAATGAGAATGTGGGAGAAAACTCACGGACACGATGTTGTACACCACAAACTTACTTGTCCGGGGGTCAAACCAAATACCCCACGCACAAGAGGTAAGCCTATAGCATTGACCCACTATGCTCTGGGGAATCGGGAAGGGAGAAAGGAATGGGGAAGGAAGAAAGTGATCTGGCACCAGTGTTCGAATTAATGGAGGAATGGCGAGGAAATCCCCCTCTCGTAAAAGATCATTCCCGATTCGTATCACAGAAATAACATAACAGCTTTGCCTGGGATAAATATTTCCTTCTTGTATACATACCGTTATTATACATTATTTGTACTAGCATCTCCTTCTCGTCCAGAACACTGTCTGGCACCATCATGTGAGGAACCAACCTAGGAAAACTTCATTCAGGATGACTGGCTTGAAAAAAGCTTTTGTTCTTCAGCACTGACTTAAAATTTAAATACGCAAGTTTGCGTCATTTTCTGTCTCCGCCACCTGTTTACCATTCTTATTTTAATTGTCCATATGATTCGGCTTCAGCAAATTTATACATTAGTTCCGAATGTTCTTGACTAATGTAATTAAAGTATGGCTTGATAATTTTGTAATAAAAAAACACGGAACATCTGGTAACCTTAGTTTAGAAAGAACCTCTTTCGATCCCTCTTAAGACTGTCCTTGGCCTTGTTGCTGTTTTTATAGGACAAGTAGCATAGTGTGTAATTTCTTGCTGTTGATTTCTCGCATATTAAAAGTTGTATTTGACATAAACCATCCATCCATCCATAAGGCGGTTGCACAAGAAACCCTCTTGTTCCATATCTACCAGACGACTCCCTGGCGAGCTGCTAGCATAACCAGAGGAAATGATGAAACACTTAAAAAGTTGCATTTTTAGCCAAGAGGAAAAACAAAACTATAAATAAGTTATATACTGATGTTGCCACATTACTTAGATAAAAGTAGGAATTATTGATGACAAAAGATATGTGTATTTCAAAGAATTTCATCTGTTACTAATATTGTATGAGTAAGACTCCTACGCCCGTATAGACCTATCTGCTTAATTTCAGATTTCCCAGAAGGGGAAGTTTTTGCGGGAGGTTTAGTGAAAAGTCTTGGGATATTTCCTTTAATTGTAAGCCTGACCGATTTCTTTCCCTTCTTAGTTTCCTATTTTTGTTAACTATCTGTTTAATTAATACAAACTTTTCTCAAGTGCTTCGTGGGCTATAGGTCCAGCGACAAATTTGGTACGTGATCATCGAAAAAGCTAAACGATTACATGGATTACAATCATAACTAAGTTACGCTAACTAACTACTCTACGCAGGCGAGTTAATTTCTACAAGTTCGTAAATATATATATATGCAAACTAGTAACACAAAATCTCTGATCACATAATATATTTTGAGGTTTATTTCTATGTAGTCCTTTGTTTGTGTGTTAAATGATTAATACCTATGTATACTATTAGGACTGTGCACGCACGTATCCAGGGGAATCTAGGGGGGTCGGGCCCCCTAAATTTTTGCGGGCCCCCCTAAAATTTTCACGGTAGCCTTGCAAATGAACTATAATATGGTGATGAACTATAATATTTTTGGATCAGGATCCCCTAACTTCAACCGCCTCCCTACAGTTTTGGGCTGGCTACCGGCATGGGACTGTGTTGTCAGGCCCGTATTTATATATTGTGCACCCCTGTGCTCTAAATAATTTTGCCGCCCCACCGAAAACGACCAATATTAGAGTTAAATTCATAGTTTTTGGGTTCGCTGAGATGAATAGTGACAGTTTTAATCCAATTCAACTTCAAGGTCATACTCCAATTCCCAGGGAGGGGGCGAGATTTTAAAAGTAGTCGAAAACGACATACACCTATATTAGTGTTGAATTCGTGGTTTTCGAGGTCGTTCAGTTTAACGGTATCAGCATGGGCGGCGATTAGGTGGGGGCAAAGGGGAACAGTTGCCCCCCACCCATTAAGTTATATAGTTTCATTTAGAAATGTAAAGTTTTTGTATATATTACTGGTTCATAGAAAAAAATGGTGCTATATAATATTTGCCGTTGCATGAGTATGTCGGTTGTCTTCCCGTGGAGTTAAGAAAGCAACAAGAATTGGGTTTTAATTGCCACCGAAAATAATCCCAAAATTAACCTTTTGGAGCACAACAATTCCAGCATACTTTCACTTCTTACAAGGGCTCGATATGTTAGTCAGCCGCTGAGAGAACATTTCGCAAAAAAAGAAATTTTTCACAAGTTATTCTTTAATTGTACAGAAATTGACAGTTCCTAAAATGTCTTTTCTTCTTTCTTACAGTAAGGAATATTGATTAAAAAGAGAGTAATATGAAACAACCAGCTTTTCCATTGTTTTGCAGTGTAGCATACAAGTGAAGTAGTGTGTTTAGACGTGTACGAGTTATATACAATTAAATTTAGTGAATTCAACATAATTCTAGGTTTTAGGATTATTTTGTATAACTGGAGTGTGGAGTGATTCTAAATATTGTCGTGTTTTGATGTGGTCAAAAAAAAAAAAAAAAATGAAAACTGCACCTAATGGCAAAGAACATGTTTCGGTAAGCCGCAAAAGTAAATATATTTTTTTAAATGTAGAATATGCTTGTAGTATTCACTGTCTTTCATTTTCTAAGAGTAATAACATATTTAATAGCATGTGTGGAATTAAAAATAAAGTTGTGCGTTAACTCTTTATTGACCAATACTCACATACTTTTTGTTTTATTACAAAATATGTAAACGATTTGCGGAAAAAGACTAATCTACTCAGTGGCGAAGGGTCGTAAGAGGCCCTGAGCCCCGGCCTACCCATTTACTTTCAGAAATTGTAACTTATAATTGATTCATTTTCCTTCCACAGAATGTATGATAGTTCTCTAACATAAGTTGGAAAAAAATGTTGTTCGATAAAGAAATCGTGGTTAGCACCACTGCTTGGAGGCTCACCGAGCAGTGTCTCAGGCGCAGTGTTGGGCAAAATCAATTGAAATCAACTGCAATTGATCAATCAATTGAAAGTAATTGCTGTGGAAATCAATTGCAATTGAATCAATTGCCAATTAATTTCAATTGCAATTGAATTACAGAATTCAATTGCAATTACTTTCCATTGCAATTACTTTCAATCAATTGATCAATTGCAATTGATTCTCCTTTTTTAATGGCCAACTGCAATTAACAATTAACCATTACTTATTTCAATTGTTAATTGCCATTAACAATTAAATTTACAGATTAATTGTTAATTGTTAATTCAATTGAAATTTGCCCAACACTGCTCAGGCGGCAGTAGAACTACCGCCAAGCTACTAAGAAAATCCCGCGAGAAAACGGGGTGGTAATAACCTGCGAAAGAGACCGGCCTCAGCGCTTATCGACTTTCGTTTCTACATAAAGTGTGTCTCTTGAGACCTTCGATTTCAATTCGATATGTCAAACAAATAAAGAGCAAGAGAACGTAGGGCCTCATTCCGTACCAACTTGGCTTAATTTTGCGGACTCTAACACAACGCAAAATCTGGAACAAGTAATTCTAAAGGTGCTACGCCTGTTATCGCAAACTAATACACCTTTATTCCGTTACATTGGCGCAAACCTATACGGCATCAGACTCCTTGAGTTCATTCGAGTTGAGTAGAGAGTATGTGTTTTTGAGATATTATGACATTTTTTTTCTTACATTTGCAAAAGTTAATGAGAGAAAATGTCAGTAAGTGGAGAATATGAACATAATATAATTCCTATTAAAGAATCTTCTATGTCAATGGTCTTTGGAAAATTAATGTGTTATTAAGGAACGAAGACTAACACCTGTGTTGAACATAGAACAAACAGAGGGCAAGAGAGTTCTGCATGCATTGGTACAAGAAAATTATTTGTAGTTGTTGAAATAAAGAGCAGAGTATGAAAAATATTTAAGTCTGATTCTGTTTCAAAAGGGGAAATAAGTGACATACAAAATTACTGGATTGAATGTTTGCCATGTGTTTTGAACAATATAGGCCTAATTAAAGACGAAATTTTACAAGCAGAGTTTGTTTCAGTTGAAGTAGACTAAACAACGGATGTTCTTGTAAAGCGCAGATAATGTGATAATCCATCTTCCCTACCCGATCAAGCCCGATTAAAACAATTAAACTACATTACGGCGAATTAAGATCAGCTATGAGTGACATACGTGAATTTCATTATGAAAATTGAGGTCCGGATCGAATAAGTGCTGTCGATGGACTACAATTACGTTAAATTATGTGAATTTGTCTTCTTGTGTTTCTGTAGTAAAATACTGTATTTATGTCTAATCTGTTTTGTAATTATTATTATTATTATTATTATTATTATTATTATTATTATTATTATTATTATTATTATTAGTAGTAGTAGTAGTAGTAGTAGTAGCAATAGTAATAGTAGTAGTATTAGTAGTAATAGTGGAGTAGTAGTAATAGTAGCACTAGTAGTAGTAATAGTACAACATTGGGCCTACCCTCTTGAAACTATCACCCTTCGCCACTGAATCTACTCCATAATGTCATTACCTTTTCGTATTACCCATCTGACGAGTTCGTGCGTTTGTTTTGTAGAGTCGCTGTGGTGTGTTTATACTTTATATACTGTGTAGAATTCTGGGCTTTCGGTATCTAAGGCCATTTAGCCCGTCACGTTTTGAGGGATGACGTCCCTCGGCGAGCACATTATATCCGGGGAAACGGAAGGAAGGAAGCAGTCTGGGACCTATAAGTTAGGCATCTCCCGATATTTGCCTGGTGTGAATGGCTGGCCTGAAAAAGCGTGTTACACTTTTTCGACAGAGTGCACCAACCGGGAATCGAATCCGGGACCGCTCGCACCGAAGGCGAGAGCGTTAGCGACTACTCTACGCGGACCACAGTTTATATACTGTTATTGGTTGAAGGAGGGGAGATGTGAGTGCTATTTTGCTTGCCTTTACAGCGTGGCCAGAACATACGAGCATTAAAAGTCACTACGTGGTTTGTTTTGTTATAAAATATTGTTCAAGTGATTCAAGTTATCAAGTGTAATTTGAATTAGAAAATGGAAACGAAAAAAAAGTCATCACATAAAGCAATACAATCCGATATTAGGACTACATAGAGAGTTTTAAGTTTGCAGAAAAGAAAGAAAGAAAAAAAGCATACTCATATTACGTTTAATAAAACAACAGAAACTGCCTGTGCAGTAGGCAGAATTATGAGAACTGTTATTAAAACTGGTGCATTATTGAAAGTACATGCATAAACCCATAGTGTAGACCAATGGCGTATCGAAGGGTCTGGCACGCTTAAGTCTACTTCCTCTTAGTATAGTGATATCAGAAATTGATTATGCTAATATGCAGTATATTCCATTTGCGATTCCTGATAATGTGAGTTTTCATATACGTAATTTATCATAAATATTGTACAGTCATGTTAGAAACAAAACTTACTTTGAACTGGGCGTAGGATTTCAATAAATTATGTACTTTTTTATTCTTTTGGAAAGAGGAACTCTTTCTTGTCAGCATAACTATCAAAATGTATCGCCTATGGGAGCGAGTAAGAGCGTTAAAAAAGAAACAGATTTTTTTCTCTCTCTCTCTCTATTTTAATTAATGACCTGCTTAGCCGAATTGTAAACGCACGCGACTTCGTAGTGCATGGTCAATGGTTCCACTTTCAATTTTTCCACTAACATTTTCTGGTGTTGACCCATCATCGTGATGGGTCACGGTTAGGGATGGCCAGAACCGGTTCCTGGTGGAACCGGTTTTCGGGTCTGAACGGATCCGGTTCTAGAAGATCCGGTTCCGGAACCGTTTTTTCGGATCCAGGTTTGGAACCGGTTCCACTGGAACCGAAACTTTGTGACCAACCCTACGCTAAATTCTAGGTGCTGGCACTCTGTGAACAGTGTGCTAGATGAAATGGTGGAAGCGACAGGCAGGCGCCCAGGAAGCGGCCGCTTGTCTCATTTGGCTAAATAAACTGGGTAACTGGCAAACTCATTGGCTAAACAGGCAAACTGGCCAACTCATTTGCCTAAACACCCACTGGTGGACCAAAATTTCTTTTCTGGGGGCACAAGCGGGTCTGGGCGGGGAGGGCACAAGCGCATGGTCCTCTTTGCAGTGTTTTGAAGGTGAACTTTGTGTCCCCTTTACGGGTCTTTGGGGACTTTCGGATCCAGGGCTGGAACCGGTTCCTAAGATCTGGTTCTGGAACCGGGTTTTCGGATCCAGGTCTGGAACCGGTTCCTAAGATCCGGTTCTGGAACCGGGTTTTCGGATCCAGGTCCGGAACCGATTCCAGAACGGATTCTGAAAACCAGATCTCCGAGATCCGGTTCCTCGCGGAACAGGAACTTTGTGGCCATCCCTAGTCACGGTGACTAGTAGTAGAACGTTCTCCTCTGACGCGTGGAGTCCCTGGTTTGACTATAGCTTGCACCAAGTGGGATTTATGGTAGACAACCACGATTGCGTGAGTTTTTTTGTGTTCTCCAGTTTCTTTCCAGCTTGAGCTCCTCCGTGGCTAAGCGGTTAGCGTACGTGCCTTTGGCGCGGGAGACCCGGGTTCGATTCCCGGCGGGAGCTCATGTGGTTCGGATTCCACGTTAATCAGTAGGTCTACGTCTCATATAGCCTCGCTGCTGAACGGGACGTAAAAGTCAATCAATCAATCTTTCCAGCTTCTTAATTTTTCCATCTTTAGTCTTCAAAACAGAATCATGTGCCGTAAATTTTTTTCATCATCATAAGGCAAATTGGGGAACTACGTAATTTAAGAAGTAGCGAATTCAGGTCCAGAAGGTCAGAAATAATGACATCTTAGAGGTGATGCACTGACCACGCATCTCCATGTTGAACGTGCTACATCTGAGAAGCCATAGCCCTTCAATTTTAGCGACAGTGAGTTAAGTACTTCCTTCTATCTATTAAATAATTTCACAAGTATTTGAAACCCGTAGGACCAGTGACGTAACTAAGGGGGACAAACGGGACTTGTGGCCCGGCCGCCGGGGTGGGGGTCGCAAAACTCGGCAAATATTTATTTTTACCATAACACAAGGAAAGGAGTTTTAGCAAACTAAAGTTCATTAAAAAACACGTCAGAAACTTAACAGAACAACAACGACTCACCAATCTTAGCATCATATCGATAAAGCATAAGTTAGCTTCAAAGCTATCTTTTGAAGACATCATAAAAGCATTTGCATTCAAAACAGCCCGTAGAGTTAAATTTTAGTTCCAGCTTTTTGTGTTTTTCATTTAACTTACATCAATTTAAGAGATTTGCAAAATGTCCGAGTATAATACTCGAGACAACAGCTTGACTGTTTGTCATAATTAAATATTCTACTCTAAAGCGACAGATTGTTGACTCATTATACACGTATGCACATCCCAAATAATTCCAAAAGCATTGAGATTTGCTGTTATTATGGTAAGATTATAAGAATATCTCTCAAGCATGCTACTTTCATTTTATTTGGCAATATAATACTAATTAGTTTTGTGTTTTGTCTTGTAAGCTACTAAAAATTAAATTATGCACCGCAATTTTGAAATCAAGCTTTACCACTTGAAGAGAAAATGGAATATGAGAATTACGTATAATGCCAATATCAGGAGTAGTCGAGGAGCGTTTAGGTTTGGTTGGTCAGGGAAAGAGGGCGCTAAGGCGAGCTCTTGCCCCGGACGATAACTACCCTAGTTGCGTCGCTACGTAGGACTAGAAATAAAAAAAAAGACTCGTTTATCTGTCTCACCTGTAATTCGGCTTACTTCTGTATAATGAAATAAAATAATTAACGTAGTGACGCAAAAGCATAGAAAGTCTGTCCGGCCATGCGAACGTTTCAGCCAGTGACGCATGGTCTGTGTATAGGCTTACATATATACTGTACATATTAGCTCCATAATGTTTTTTTTTCCCTGGCTCCAGCATTGCTGTAGAGGTAATATGTTTCTAACACTTGTGGGGTGCAGAGGAGGTATCTGAGGAGGAATATGAGAAGTGGGGGAAATGACTATAATTAATTAATATTAATAAGATGGCTGAAGGCCCAGACATAGATACCTCTTACACACCAACTAATCGGTAGAGAAATAAAATAAATAAAAGAAAATAATTTGCCAAATAAAAATAATACGTTAAATTTTGGTGAACATGAGACTCTGAATTTCAAAGATATGTAGTTTTAATTCCAGGTGAAATCACCAAATAGATTACCCACGCTACAACAACAAAAGTTCTGGCTTTCATGCCTCATAGGCTCTGCATACTCCCAGCAGCTGAAATAAAACAGGGCACATTTAATTTTTTTTTCACATACCTTGGTTCTCCTGGAGAAGTTCAAGAAAGACGAAAGAGATCCTGGTAGAAACCATTTAATTTTTTTTAAAGCACACGGGAAAACACACTGTACAAAATATCACTCACTAATGAATTTCTTTATACGATTAAAACAATTTTAAAGCGCTGAATTTTTTTTACTCTCTTAAGGCCATTTTTTTCACCGGATATTGTTCGTGCACATAATCTTAGTGTTTTGTTACACTCGGGATCGTCGTCGTCGTATTCATCCTTGGTCCTTCCTGGAAGTCAGCATCCCTGGTAAGCACACCTCTTCCCATTGGCATGCTCTGTTGCTTGGAGTTCTCCTCTGGTCGACTCTTCACCGTCTCACGGGACCTACAGCAGCATGATGAGATGATCTCTGCTGGTCTCGAGAATCTTGCAGCCTCTGTTGCCGTCTCGCCGGAGTTTTCGAGGTGTCCGTATTAAAAGGCCTGGCTGTTGACCAGCACTTGTGTCGTGTTATGATACAGACACTCGTTGCACCATGTTAGTGTGTTTATGAGTTCGCTGATGCGGTTGGTAATGGCACAGTTAATTACCGCGGCTCACACACATGTTACAACAATAAGAATAAAAAAACAGTTTAAATATGTAAAAAAAATGAAGATAAATACGAATATCTCTGTATGTACTAGTTTGTCTAGCTAGCGAAGAGTTTACCGGCTAGGCGAAAAAGAGTTTAATGTGTTTTTTTTTAACAAGTGCTCGCATCCAGTGCCGGTTTTGTATGAAAGTTTCAGAGAGAACTGCGTGAAACTTATAATATTGCTAATATTGTTTTAAGTTGGAAGTAACACATGTAAACACAATTCATGGTTAACAATTAACCAACTCTGTAAGATTGGCACAACACAAAACGCACTGTCCAAATGCACCGCCACGATAAGTACTATACAGCCGCTATATGCGTCCAGAGAAAACTACCTTGTCGCTTCGCGTTTTGAAAACCAACTTAACTGTCTCTGCACTGCCAATTGTTTTTATATTTTTCCATTTCAGGACAAAAATATAGGCTCGCGCCCAATATAGCAAGTTTTCTTATGACGGGGCAAAGTGACGTAAGGGGAATCAGAGAAGCGTGTTTAGCCACCCCTTGTGACCTACTTATTTCTTAAAAACACACTTTTTCACCTTTTAATTATCATTGTGATTTTCTGTAATGTTTAATCACGAAGTTGCTGCTATCACTTGAAAGTACAAACATGCAGCTTTCTACTCATACCTGTTAATTGATATTTATATTAAATTTGATTGAAAAAGCACTGTATAAACATTTGAAACTTTTAAAAATGACTGTCCTCTCTCACCCTTTCTTGTGTCCATCCCAGGAAGACACCTGGTGAGTGACTTCGAAAGGTTCCCACCTGTATGAGAGGGGTGAGAGGGGTTCTTTAAGCACTGATTTTTCTTGTTTATAATGTATATCAGCACAAGACTTGTTGAAACTCATTACAAAATGACTCTATAAGTAAAAATATGCATATATTGAAAATACCAAGTGCTGTCATCTGATAGTTAATAAGTTACAAATGAAAATTCTTTCTGTCGTCTTGTCCCTCCTGCAGGAGACGTCTGCTGGAACATGGTGGCATGGCTCTTACGTATCCTATTTCATTCACGTACTGTGGGAGCTACTACCTTTTTCAATATAAGCCTTTTATTTTACAATAATAAACGCTAAAACTAGCTACGACCTAATTTAGTAAACAAAAATCATAACGAATACATCAAGAGAACTTTAAACATATTAATAAAGAATTATGTGTGGAACATCTCTACACAAAAGGGGTGAAGACTGTTAACAGGAATAGCACCGAATCATAGCTTCTCAAGTATAGTTTGAAATTGGCGGATCACTGCGCCAGCCAGAGACGTCCGTTGGTATACAGACGCTTGCATACTAATATGTGTGACTTGTAGGCGTGGTTTGCAAAAGTCACACGTCTTTGTATTCGCCGTTTCGACATGTACATGCTAGGTTCCAGCTCCTTCATGTAACAATAGATTTTTCGGGCACTCCGGCACCGAGCGGAAATGTTACTTCCTCACGTATAAAAGACTAAATATAAGAATCCATATCTTGACATATATTCCATGTGCCTGGGTACGTCTATAAAAAGGAAAGTTAGATGGATACTATGCTTTACTGTCCTCTTTCAGACCACCTAGCTTTTGCGTCCACACAAAGACTCTGCTTTGAAACTATTCTTTTTTTTTAACTCTACGTTCTTCCAGAACGAGATACTGAAGCTTGGATTCTCCTCAAAATACATGATACATACGATTAATATCTAAATGAACACTGAATATACATAATTATATGCTTCACCTCCCGATAAATCACATAATAATATATATAAACAAATTTAAATCTGATTAATGATTCCACACCTAATCCTTTATTTTAAAAATTAAATGTAAATATAACACGAAAATTTAAATATCCCATATGCAAATAGGGCAAAAAGTTGATATGTAAAATAGGTATATGTATGCACTGTACATACTATCCCCCTTCAGAGAAGATGCAAAGTTATTTATATAAACGTTGCAGATTCTTAAAGGAGTGAATAGTTCGACATAATATTAATGCATAAAAACATAAACACTAGATATAAACAAACACTGAAAATCTAAATACACGAAAAGAGAAGCAAAAATACAGCACTACCTAACAACAATATAGATATATATGTACACAAAGATAATTATCTTTCTCTCGGTCACCTTTTCTGTGGTGCTCGCTCGAGAGGAAGAAGGAAGTTCCTTCAGGTAAACAGCTGACTGCCTTCTTTTTTTTTCTTACTCAGGCCGGCCTGTAGCACCCTGCTGTGCTGTACTTCCACGTTCCACATACTTTTTAAGGTGGAAGGCGTTTCTCTTCATGATATCTCTTTAGTGGCCGGATCTCCCAGCGAGTATATATTCTTATCTGTCTTGGATAAGACAGAATAGGGTCCCGAGTATAAAAATAAGAGTTTCTTGGTTACACCAGAGAAAGCATCTAACTTTGGAAAGCAGCGCACCAACACTAAATCGTCAACTTCGAAATGCACAGTTTGGTGACGTTTATCAAAGTGTTTCTTTCTCTCTTGTGCAGATTTCTTTAAGTTCCGGGCCGCTATCTGAATAGTATTGTAGGCTCTTGTGTTTCTCTAACTCTGGAACTTCAAATAGTTTAGCTATTTCTTTTGATGGTGACTGTCCGAAATGCACTTCATACGGACTTAGGCCAGTCGACAGATGTACAGAAGCGTTTAAGCATTTCTCTATTTTCTCTAGATGTTTTGGCCATTCACGCTGCTTGTCATGGCACAGTTTACGTAACATTCTCACTGTCGATCGTACCCCTACTTCCGCCATATTCCCTTGCGGATAATATGGTGTACTATAGATGGGTTTTAGGCCTAACTCCATGAGTTCTTTCTTCCACCTGGCACTGGTGAACTGTGTCCCATTATCCGTCAGGACTACCTCCACTGACGGGCACAGTTTAAGGAATTCCTTCAATTTTCTGATTGCAGAATTTGTGGTGGCTTTTCTGCAAGGAAACAGACCAATCAGTTTCGAGAAAGCATCCACACAGACGAGAACGTAGCTGACATTACCTACCCCAACCGGAAGTGGCCCTAGCCAATCGAGACAGATCATGTAGCTGTGTCTGTCAATTAACACAGGATTCAGTGGTCCCGGCTAATAAACATGTGGGGGGATGCTTTCTGACATGTGCCACATGAAGCTGTAAACTTCCTGATTGCATTTCGCATCTTTGGCCATACAAAATACTCAGATAGCATTGGCACCAGTTTGCTGGCGGACAGATGTCCACGTTCGTCGTGATAATATTCCAATAATGGCTGCACAAGCACTTCCGGTATGCAAATAGGTAAGCCATCACGGTCACGCTTGCACAACCGTCCATTAGAGATCAAATACTGATGGTTGCTGCTTTCTATTTTCCCTGACTTGTCTTGTTCTAGTAATTTCTTCTTTATTTCCCCAAACACTGGGTCCGATGACTGCATTTCCGGTAAGATGGCTACCAGTTCCCTAAGTTTTCCGGGGATCTGAGTTAGTATGGTCAGTAAGGACTCGTTTATTACTAACTTCTTGTTTTCATCAAATTACTTCCCAGTGTTGGACGGGTATCTCGACATGTAATCACTCAGATTTTCTTTCGATGGGACGTACTCAAATTCGAAAGAAAGTACGCTGAGTGCGAGTACCCATCTTACAAGCCTCTGTGAGGTGAGTCTGCACAGCGACAAGAAACGAAGTGATTGATGATCTGAACGGATTTTAAAGAAATTACCCACCAAATAATGCTTGAATTTATTCACCCCATCAATCACCGCTGCGCACTCACGCTCTGTGATTCCGTAATGACGTTCCGCGGAATTGAAGACTCGTGACGTCATACCAATCACTCGAATGTTTCCATCTTCATCGAGTTGATATAAATGCGACGAACAGCTCACATCAAATGCATCGCATTCCAATATTAGCTGTTTATTTGGGAGTGGTTTCTTCAAAACTACTTTCTGCTGAAAAACTTCCCTGATACGGATGAATGCTTCCTCATGGCACGGAAGCCATTGAAACTTCACTCCCTTCTTTAGTAGTTGGAAAAGCGGAAAGAGTATTTCTGAGTATTGCGTGCTAAATATCCTATAAAATTGGCAATAGCCAATGAAACTACGTAATTCACGTACGTTACGTGGTCTTCTGAATGACATTACTTTTTCTATTTTCTCAGGTGACTTTTCTATGCCCTCAGGCGAAAGTTCATAGCCTAACACACTAATTCTCTGTCTAGCGAATTGACACTTTTTCAGCCGCAGAGTTACCACACCTGCGCGTAAATTTCCTAGCACCTTATCTAGGTGGCGCATGTGTTCCTCGTACGAAAAGCTGGCAACTATTACGTCATCGACGTAGTGGCCGCTGAACTCCTTACATTCATCTCCGAGGATCGAATCGATCGCACGAACACATGAAGCTAGACTTTGCTTCGTTCCGAAAGGAAGTTTAACAAACACATATGTAATGCCTTCATGAAGAAAACCTAAGTACTTTTGGCTATCTTTATGTACTGGTACTTGCGTAAAACTTTCGACTGCGTCTATCGATGAGATATAACGTCTATCACAAAGGTCTTGAAGCGTACAAAGTGCTGGTATAGGCTGGTCGTATTGACTACGCGTGATCTCTCCCAATTTTCTCCCATCAATACATATGCGTAATTTGCCGTCCTTCTTTGGCACTACTACCAACGGGTTAGTATATGAAGTAGGAAATTTCTTCACTATATTCCACGCCACCCACCGATTTATGGTGTTGGTCACCTGGGTCTTATGCTTCAGTGCATATGGATACGTCCTAGCTTTTAGGGGCCTGTCATCTGTGACCTCGATGGTGTGTTCGTAGTTCTTAATGCATCCGGGCTTTTCGTCAAATATCTCCCTATGCTTGTAGAGCACTTCGTATAACTGTCTTTTCTCATCCCCAGTCAATTCGGTATACTTTTCGACATGCTCACGAATCTCTGATGGTGTAGCCTGGGTTCGAACCTTCTTCCACTCTTGGGGCGAGTATACTACATTCGCCAGTTCAGCGGTGGTTGGGAATCTTCCATCATCCAACCTCGTGCGCAGTGTTGTCGACTCCATCTGGCGACATTCTCCTGCATTAAGCAATTTCAGCTGAACGTTAGTATGCGGTCGTCCACTCGACACGCACATACTACTTAGACCGGGATTATATAAATCTACCGTCTCGTCATCGAACTCCCAGGTTAATTTTCTTATTATCAATTCATCTTCTTCAATTTGAATATCTCGAAAAGAAACCTCTGTTCTGTGGGGATGGTTAAGCTGCAACATATTCTCTTCATAATTTAAAATCGCTCTACTTTCTGAAAAGAATTGTGAGCCCAAAATTAGATCTCTGTTCAGCCCTTTCACGATTATTCCAGTTGTGTAATAATCTCTACCATCGATCTCTATCTCCAACATCGCTTGTCCCAAAATCGAGGCTACTGATTTACCAAAAGCTGAAGTAACCCTAATATTGGTGGACTTAATGAAATATGGTGGGGGCTTGCGCTCCTTCACGCGTTCCCACAGAGACTGCGACAAAGCGCTGATGGTCGCTCCAGTGTCTAACAATGCCATTATCTCCCCAAACAAAACAATTTCTACTTCCGGCAAAATAATTACATTATTTGAGGGTAAATTCCCAGTACTAGAGTCAAGGACATCACGAAATATCGCGTTCGTCTCATCAAATTTCTTTCTATCCAAACTAATTCTTTTCCCATCTTTTAACAATAAACAAATTTCAGTTTGGCGAACGTCGGTATTTTCTTCATGGGTAAAGTGTTTTTTACTAATTATTTCATCACACTTCTTACAATTATCAATCTCTACAATTTCTACATTATTTTCAACTTCCTTAACTGTTGTTTCACAGTTTTCGCTATGTGTGTCATATAATATATTTCTATTACGCACTTCCTCAAAATTTACATTTGCAAGCTCAGAAGGAATATTCAGACAATACTCTTCCCTAACGCTTTTCTGAAGAGGTGCGAGGAAACCTCAGTTTCTCGCATTGTTCGGGCTGTTAGATCTCGAAGGGCCACGAGACGGCTCAGATCTCGACTGCTGACCAGCCCTTTGCTCTTGTGCATGCAGTTCATTGATCTCCTGCGCATAGTCACTTCTATTTCCTGTGTTGTTGTTGTAGTTCCGACCTACATTCCGGCCACGCCTCTGACCTCTACGACCACCGTTAGCTCCCCTAGACGCCCTGCTGTCTCGACGCTGCATACCGCTGCCGCGCTGTTGCCAACTTTCTCCTTCTCTCTCATTATTGTCAGCATTACGCGGTGTGCCTCTACTACCCCTCTGTTGATAAGGCCCATTATTCCTATGTTGCCTTCTGTTTACTCGTGAGGGATTACTCGGCCTATTGTTTCTCGGAGGAGGGGGTGACTGTCTTCTCTCCCCTTCTTCAACTGCCAACATGTTAATTCTGCTGTCTTCTCTCCCCTCCTGCTGTTACTACTCGGAGGCTGATACGTACTCTGGAGTTCACCAACGATTCCCAGTAACTCCTCAATAGTACGTGGCTTCGAGGATACAATGCAGCGGTAAATGGAAAATGGAAGCTGTCTTGGAAGGACTTTAGGTAAAACCTGTTGTGGTAAGGGTGGGTCCAATATGCTGTTCGTATGGAGCAGCTCGAGCAAATACTCGGTCGGTTTTTTGTTTCCTCGTGTCTCGAAACGAGATGTCAATATTGAAGCACGAAGGTTAGCTAGTTTCTCCTCGCTAAGGTAGGTCTCGCGAAATTGAGTAACTAGTTCTTGGTAAGTTCTGCACTTCACTGACGTCACCTGATACCATCTACGCGAGATGCCCTTGAAACATCTCGTGGTGAAGGCTAAACGTCGCTCTTCTGGTACGCCAGTGAGCTCAAAATAACTGTCTAATTCTAACAGGAAGTTATGCGCTTGGACTTCGGTCTCAGATCCATCAAACGTTGGAAGAGACAAATCTCGATGCAGAAACCCTAAAGCTGACGCAATCTGGCACGGCTGTGGTCCTGGGTTCGTTGGGAAGGCAGTGTGTTCACTCGAGCTCTCCTGTCTCGAAATTTCCGACGTCTGTCTCGCGTTACTTGGACCGGCTACAGGAGACTCGGCTCTCGTATTCGAGACAGAGGCTGAGACATTCTCGTCACTACTTCTCTCCCTGACAGAATCACGCAACAGTTCTAACTGTTCTTCCCAGCGTAACTCGGCCCGTCTCAGCTTGGACTGCAGCTGGCCTACAGTGCTCTCCACACCATCTAGTCTGCCTGTCAAATTTCCAACATGCTCTCTTACGCCCTGCACTTGATTGTTTACTTCAGTGACGTTTTCACCTACTTTCTCTACTTCACTATTCAAATGGTTTACTTCGCGATCTACCTTCGCGAAGTCTGAACTAAGAGCTTCAGTCACTTCTTCAATCCTATTTCCCGCATTTATCTCTAACTGACGAACTCGTTCATCCGTCTCCTGAATCGAGTCCTTCAGCTCTTGACAGGACGCAGTGATTCTCGTGTCCAGGTTGCCCGCAGTAGAAGTAATCTTAGCCTCGAGTTCCTGGACATTTTGCATTAACTCTTGCCTAATACTAACTGTTATTTCCTTCTCTACGATTTCTAATCTTTCTAATAGTTTCTGGCTAGCCTGCTCCTGCCTCTGTTCCTGTTGCTCCAACTTCCTAGCTATCTCCTCTTGTCTTCGTTCCTGATTGCCTAATTGGCCTGTAATTTCCTGCATTACTTTCTCCTGTTTCTTTTCCTGATTTTCTAACTTCTCTGAAATTCCCTTCAACATTGTCATTAGTGACATGAGACACGGGTCGGTCGTGTTACCTGTGACTTGCGCGGAGGTACTCGGAACAGGTTCCTTTACATGCTCCGGTTCAGTGATCCTAACATCGTTCTCAGTGTGTAAAACTACTGCTTCTACATCCTGCCCTGGAGAAGTCTGGGCAGTGCCAACGCGATCTTCAGAACGTGATTCTAAATTTTCGCCAAACTCTCCTAATTGGTTAAAGTTTTCTCCCGCGAACTCGTCCATTTTTCTAACTTGACTTCGCGTCAATACCATTAAAACACAAAGATTTCGAAACTCTAAGTGTCCTAACTGCTCTAAATAATTGAATTGGATCCCCCTTCAAAATTATAAACAAATCAGATATATCTCTAAATCACACACAAAAAAAACAATAAATGCAAGAAAAAACAACAAAATAAACACATTAAATTCTCTTGATGTCTCTGCGCGTCAAAAATGTAAATAAAATTAAACTGATCCGCGGAAGGCTTATATTGACGGCATGAACATTGTGGGTAATCCCTTTGGTTGCTTGTGGCTTCATTCAAAGCAATATCCAAAGAAAGAAAAACAGAATGAAGTTACTTTTACACGCCACCAAGCTTCTTAGCAAAACAAAGATACAAAGGGAAATAAAATTTCACCTGGAGTGAACGGGCCCCACGCGCCAGGGAAAGCCACGTTTTGTGGGGTGCAGAGGAGGTATCTGAGGAGGAATATGAGAAGTGGGGGAAATGACTATAATTAATTAATATTAATAAGATGGCTGAAGGCCCAGACATAGATACCTCTTACACACCAACTAATCGGTAGAGAAATAAAATAAATAAAAGAAAATAATTTGCCAAATAAAAATAATACGTTAAATTTTGGTGAACATGAGACTCTGAATTTCAAAGATATGTAGTTTTAATTCCAGGTGAAATCACCAAATAGATTACCCACGCTACAACAACAAAAGTTCTGGCTTTCATGCCTCATAGGCTCTGCATACTCCCAGCAGCTGAAATAAAACAGGGCACATTTAATTTTTTTTCACATACCTTGGTTCTCCTGGAGAAGTTCAAGAAAGACGAAAGAGATCCTGGTAGAAACCATTTAATTTTTTTTTAAAAGCACACGGGAAAACACACTGTACAAAATATCACTCACTAATGAATTTCTTTATACGATTAAAACAATTTTAAAGCGCTGAAATTTTTTTACTCTCTTAAGGCCTTTTTTTCACCGGATATTGTTCGTGCACATAATCTTAGTGTTTTGTTACACTCGGGATCGTCGTCGTCGTATTCATCCTTGGTCCTTCCTGGAAGTCAGCATCCCTGGTAAGCACACCTCTTCCCATTGGCATGCTCTGTTGCTTGGAGTTCTCCTCTGGTCGACTCTTCACCGTCTCACTGGACCTACAGCAGCATGATGAGATGATCTCTGCTGGTCTCGAGAATCTTGCAGCCTCTGTTGCCGTCTCGCTGGAGTTTTTGAGGTGTCCGTATTAAAAGGCCTGGCTGTTGACCAGCACTTGTGTCGTGTTATGATACAGACACTCGTTGCACCATGTTAGTGTGTTTATGAGTTCGCTGATGCGGTTGGTAATGGCACAGTTAATTACCGCGGATCACACACATGTTACAACAATAAGAATAAAAAAAACAGTTTAAATATGTAAAAAAAATGAAGATAAATACGAATATCTCTGTATGTACTAGTTTGTCTAGCTAGCGAAGAGTTTACCGGCTAGGCGAAAAAGAGTTTAATGTTTTTTTTTTAAACAAGTGCTCGCATCCAGTGCCGGTTTTGTATGAAAGTTTCAGAGAGAACTGCGTGAAACTTATAATATTGCTAATATTGTTTTAAGTTGGAAGTAACACATGTAAACACAATTCATGGTTAACAATTAACCAACTCTGTAAGATTGGCACAACACAAAACGCACTGACCAAATGCACCGCCACGATAAGTACTATACAGCCGCTATATGCGTCCAGAGAAAACTACCTTGTCGCTTCGCGTTTTGAAAACCAACTTAACTGTCTCTGCACTGCCAATTGTTTTTATATTTTTCCATTTCAGGACAAAAATATAGGCTCGCGCCCAATATAGCAAGTTTTCTTATGACGGGGCAAAGTGACGTAAGGGGAATCAGAGAAGCGTGTTTAGCCACCCCTTGTGACCTACTTATTTCTTAAAAACACACTTTTTCACCTTTTAATTATCATTGTGATTTTCTGTAATGTTTAATCACGAAGTTGCTGCTATCACTTGAAAGTACAAACATGCAGCTTTCTACTCATACCTGTTAATTGATATTTATATTAAATTTGATTGAAAAAGCACTGTATAAACATTTGAAACTTTTAAAAATGACTGTCCTCTCTCACCCTTTCTTGTGTCCATCCCAGGGAGACACCTGGTGAGTGACTTCGAAAGGTTCCCACCTGTATGAGAGGGGTGAGAGGGGTTCTTTAAGCACTGATTTTTCTTGTTTATAATGTATATCAGCACAAGACTTGTTGAAACTCATTACAAAATGACTCTATAAGTAAAAATATGCATATATTGAAAATACCAAGTGCTGTCATCTGATAGTTAATAAGTTACAAATGAAAATTCTTTCTGTCGTCTTGTCCCTCCTGCAGGAGACGTCTGCTGGAACATGGTGGCATGGCTCTTACGTATCCTATTTCATTCACGTACTGTGGGAGCTACTACCTTTTTCAATATAAGCCTTTTATTTTACAATAATAAACGCTAAAACTAGCTACGACCTAATTTAGTAAACAAAAATCATAACGAATACATCAAGAGAACTTTAAACATATTAATAAAGAATTATGTGTGGAACATCTCTACACAAAAGGGGTGAAGACTGTTAACAGGAATAGCACCGAATCATAGCTTCTCAAGTATAGTTTGAAATTGGCGGATCACTGCGCCAGCCAGAGACGTCCGTTGGTATACAGACGCTTGCATACTAATATGTGTGACTTGTAGGCGTGGTTTGCAAAAGTCACACGTCTTTGTATTCGCCGTTTCGACATGTACATGCTAGGTTCCAGCTCCTTCATGTAACAATAGATTTTTCGGGCACTCCGGCACCGAGCGGAAATGTTACTTCCTCACGTATAAAAGACTAAATATAAGAATCCATATCTTGACATATACTCCATGTGCCTGGGTACGTCTATAAAA
This sequence comes from Thermobia domestica, assembly GCF_964235325.1. Taxonomy (NCBI): domain Eukaryota; kingdom Metazoa; phylum Arthropoda; class Insecta; order Zygentoma; family Lepismatidae; genus Thermobia; species Thermobia domestica. Next base: position 277,160,759 of record NC_137458.1, on the reverse strand, counting down.
AGGAAAGTTAGATGGATACTATGCTTTACTGTCCTCTTCCAGACCACCTAGCTTTTGCGTCCACACAAAGACTCTGCTTTGAAACTATTCTTTTTTTTTTTTTTTTAACTCTACGTTCTTCCAGAACGAGATACTGAAGCTTGGATTCTCTTCAAAATACATGATACATATGATTAATATCTAAATGAACACTGAATATACATAATTATATGCTTCACCTCCCGATAAATCACATAATAATATATATAAACAAATTTAAATCTGATTAATGATTCCACACCTAATCCTTTATTTTAAAAATTAAATGTAAATATAACACGAAAATTTAAATATCCCATATGCAAATAGGGCAAAAAGTTGATATGTAAAATAGGTATATGTATGCACTGTACACACTATTTAATATTCTTTAAGTTCTGTTTTCGTATGGGAAAATTAAGTTTGCAGCCACCTACATGTTTTAGTATTTGATCCCTTATTGAGTAGTTTTACGTATTCAGCGGCACGACGACTTACAGTGTGTACATGACTGCTTTCATTAAATGTGATCCGGTGCATCATATCCTTTTTCATTTTCTTGAAAAACTGCATATGAAAGAAAACCACAACTAAAACCAGTACCTCTTGCAACCTTGTCGTGTGACTGATGTCACTTGTAAACAAGGAAATTATTTCGCAACTTAGCCGCACGCAGGGATAAATCAGACGAGATGTAATTTATTTTATTAGATCTGATGCCAATGAATACCTTAATCAAAGTTAAATATGTATATAATAGCCAGTTAAAGTCTGAGTACATTTTTTAGAAGACCCTGTATTTATGTAATTTGTAAAGGCATGTGACGAAGGCGTCAGTGTTCTTGATTGCTGATTTTAGGTGAAAAACCCTAGTACAATGATGCCAACCCGTGGAGAAAATCTCATATTGTGGAATTATTTTGACGATTTCTCGAAATGTGATAAAGGGAGTTTTCGTAAAAATTAGCAGGATTTATGGCAGTGCTATTCAACCTTTTTTCTCGCGTACCCCTAGACACAGTTCGCCATCCAATTGTGTACCCCTGAAGCACGGGCATCTCTGGCGGGGGGATGAGGGGGACGCGTCCTCTCGATATTTTCAAGTACAAAATATTCAATATTTTATTCTAATTTTATTTATTTACTAACGACAGAATAACATATTAATATCAATTATTATATTTATTTGGAATATAATATTCAGGCTGTGAAACGATTATAACAGAGTTCTTGATATACCTCAGAGGGTCTGTGAATGTAAGCAAAAAAGATAACAAATGGAATCGAAGATAATAAACAAGTTGGACTAGGTAGTACCATTTAAATAACTTTCTTTGATCCCCCCCCAATTTTACATGCCAGAAACGCTAGTACCATGAAGCTGTTTAAAAGAAATTGAATCGAAATGAACTTACTAAACTTAATACACATGTTCTGTTGATTAAAAAGCGGGACAAATAGAGACCCAATAAAAGGAAAATCAGTGTGCCAATCAAAAGACTATTACAGGGGGATAAACTACACATCCGAAAAAATTAACATGGAAAATTTCAAAATTTTCTTCCACTGTGATCATTTAATAAATAAATATTATAATATGCTTATTTTAGGATTACGTACCCCCAGAAACATCTTCGCGTACCCCCGGTTGAATAGCACTGATTTATGAGATTTTCCATTTATGCATTCCATTGACGCCAATTACTGTTAATTGTCGAATTTTGTTACTGTAAAATGTATGTTAGTGTTAAAATAATTTATGCAGTGAGTTGTGAATCTCAGAAACAAGTGCTAAAAAACGTTAATCTCAAATCTAAAAATCTCAAAACGTTAATTGTACTATGGTTTAAAACAAAGAAATGAAAGAACAGAATTAACGGAAGAAAATAAAACGAGAAACGTCCAACTTCCAAATCGTTCCATACGAAATGACTGAAGAATGACGTTTATCTAATTTTGTTACGTTCAGTATAAGATTAAGGCACAAAAGTGTGATTAAAACAACTCACTATAAAATGTACTTATTTTCATCAACATTTTCAATTGTGTATTTCAATTAAGAAAAATACTTGTTGATAAACTGTTTGATAAACGGAGACGATGGGAAGTTTTGAATTATTTACTCATATATTGAAGAAAATGACTGATAATACACTAATGTTCATGGTTTCATTTCACTGTTCATGGTTTTTAAGTTTAGAAAATTTTGTTATTAGTAGAGTGTGGGAAGTTCAGGAGTAAAATGGGAATTTCTGCCCCTCGAGATGAGATTTTATAACTTTTCAGGGTAGTACTCAACGAATTTAAAAAGAAGCTTTACTCTTCATACGTTTATGAATACGTTTTACTTTGAGGAGATCCATTTTAACTTATCCTCGTTCAAATACACTCTCCCTCGTTTTAATAGACTAAAAGGGAGACAAAAGCGGTCCGATGTAGCCGATTGTCCGCAATTTTCACTACCAAGTCTGCCATGGTTAATGTCAACAATTAGACTATGAAAGAAGGAATAATAATACACCTCTGTATTTTTAACCCTTTACATGAGCTAATCGGACAATGGAATACCTGTACACTGTAAACATATATTATTATACAGTAAGTTTAACATTTTTAATTTAAAATCAGAACTTTCAGACTGATTCGACTGCTACAGATTTCGTTCGTTGCTTCCGAGGTCCGTAAAAATCGAAGAATGAATGTAGCTTCAATTTTGCTTTAATTTGATATGGTAGAGAAATGGAGAATATTAATTTTCGGATGAGAACTGATATTATTAACTATGGTTCTTAGAATATCATTTATTCAACAACATGTTTTAAGAAATCAAGCGAAAGAGGACCACAAGAGATGATTGACAAAATAGTTGACACTGGAAAACTGTATGGACTGGAAATCAACATCGAAAAGTCGAAAGTCATGAGTATATCCCGTGGAAACACGCCCTTATGGATCAGAGTAGAACAAAGAGAACTTGAAGAGATCGATAATTTCAAGTATCTGGGAAATATTTTGACGAGAGACGCTTACTGCACCAAAGAGATCAGGTCAAGAATAGCCATAGCTAAAGAAGCATTCAACAAGAAAAGATCACTCTTAACTAGCAGGCTCAATATTGAACTTAAGAAGAAGTTGGTGAAGTGCTATATATGGAGCATTGGACTGTATGGTTCAGAGACTTGGACTTTACGGAAGTTAGAGAAGAAATATTTAGAGAGCTTCGAAATGTGGTGTTGGAGGAAGATGGAGAAGATAAAATGGACAGAGAGAGCAACAAACAAAGATGTTTTAAAACGGATAGAAGAGGAGAGGACACTTCTAGCCACCATCCTTCGTAGAAAGACCAATTGGATTGGACACATCTTGCAAATAAATTGTCTTCTTGACACTTCCATAGAAGAAAAGATGGAAGGAAAGCGAGGAGTAGGAAGAAGAAGAACGACTGATTAATAATTTGAAAAATAGAAGAAAATATTAAGAGTTAAGAGAAAGCTGAAGATCGATAAACGTGGAAGAAACATTTCCAGGTCCAAATCTAAAATTGAAAAAGAAAATCCTCATTAGTACAAGGACCTGCCGAAATGAACAATATTTAATAATAATAATAATAATAATAATAATAATAATAATAATAATAAAGTTCCAAAAGTATGAGCTCCCAGGGTGTCTGCACGGCATCAGTTTATAATAGAATTATAAAGATAAAATTCACATGACGTTATTTTATAAATTGATTACTTTTTTTTATTATAAACAATTGCTATAAAAAAGAGAAATCATAGAGTTCCGTTCCCAGTGCTTTCTCAAGAAATGTGTAACAAATGAGGAATCGCAAATTTTACATGGAAATATCGAAGTTGGAAAAGCAACATTTGATCACTGAGAAATCCTAGTTTTTTTTTTTTTCTTTTCTTTTCGATCTTGCTATAGCAAATGGTTAACCTTTGTTTTACGTTTTAAAAATTCCTTGTTCTTGTTTATTACAGATAGCATGGATTGGTGTAAACAATGCAATATTCTGGTCAACATACAATATGTATAAGAAGGAGCCTAAGCACTATTACTTAAGAAGGATGCTTGGTGTAAGTAATTTTTGATTTTCTTTGTCTCAACTATAAGTGATTAGCTACAACTAATTATAAATGGTTTCTAAATTACTAAGCAAATGGAGCCATTTTTTAAAAATGAATTTTTATCCTTTTTCTCAACCGAGTATAATGATCTTGTAAACTTACTTGTCTGACGTTAAATTGTAACAAATTTACTTTTAAAAAATTATAAGTTCTTATGATACGGCTAAATTATGCCACACGTTAAACTACTTTGACACCAGAACTAAATTTTTCATATTTTCAGATAATTTAGTATTATATATTGATTATCGTAACTTTTTTCTTATACCTTACATATTTTGTTATTTGAATATAGTACTAGTTATTTCAGTATTTCTAACATTGTATTGTATCCGGTATTTTGTTTAAGATCATTGTTTAATAGTTGTTTCCTCCGAACTTTTATGCTTACAACATGACTTTTCGGTGCAAATATTGACCACATACATACGCTTGTTTTTTTTTCGTATTAATATATGTCTTATTTTATTCAAGTTAATAAACATTAAACTTTAACTGAACACGTTCGAGATATAATAAGGAATTACGTTGGTTACTTTATTCCAAATATCCCATCATCCAGTATTTTATATCTTTATTTCGATTTTTCCTTCTGATACTTCATGTCAAACAATATACTTATTTGTAGTACTATATTTAGTATTTTATTTAAATTACTATAACCTTTTTTTTTTTCAAATATCTAACCTGTTCTAACATTTCAGGAACTATACGGTAACTGATCTTTGGGAATTTATATTATTATTATTATTATTATTATTAGTAGTAGTAGTAGTAGTAGTAGTAGTAGTAGTAGTAGTAGTAGTAGTAGTAGTAGTAGTAGTAGTAGTAGTAGTAGTAGTAGTAGTAGTAGTAGTAGTAGTAGTAGTAGTAGTAGTAGTAGTAGTAGTAGTAGTAGTAGTAGTAGTAGTAGTAAGAATATTTATTCCAGGTACGATATTTATTATTTCAGTATGTCATATTTATGTAAATTTGTTTTTATCGAGTTTTATCGAGTTTTAAACTACCTTTTATTTCAAACACCTTTGCTTTTTTGTCGTTGTTATTAAGCTCAGAAAGATATTTAAATTCCAAAGTGAGTTGTTCCTTTACTCGACTTATTTCTGACGTAAAGTACAATTAGTTCAATTGAAATAACGCTTATGTTTAAGAAATTGAATTATACAATATTCGTAGTATACAATGGAAAAAAAAACGTTTGATCGAGGATGAGATAATTTTAGTCGATAGTTCCCATCGAGCTACGAAACGACATGTTTCATGGCAGATCCTTATGCGTAACTTTCTACAAACTTGACAAAAAGATTTTTTTGTTAACAATTGTTAATTGAGGCTAACTCCTCATGCATAGTCTTCTAGAAACTTTACAAAATTTTTTGTTAACAATTGTTAATTAAGACTAGCTCCTTGTGCATAGTCTTCTAGAAACTTTAGAGATTTTTTTGTTAACAATTGTTAATTGAGGCCAATTTCTCATGCATAGTCTTCTAGAAAGTTTGCGGAATTTTTTGTTAACAATTGTTAATTGAGGCTAAAACCTGGTGCGTAGTTTTCTAGAAACTTTACAGAATTTTCTTGTTAACATTTGTTATTTGAGGCTAACTTCTCATGCGTAGTTTTCTAGAAACTTTACAGAATTTTTTGTTAACAATTGTTAATTAAGGCTAGCTCCTTGTGCGTAGTCTTAGAAACTTTAGAGAATATTTTGTTAACAATTGTTAATTAAGGCTAACTCCTCATGCATAGTCTTTTAGAAACTATTCAGAATTTTTTGTTAATGATTGTTAATTAAGGATAGCTCCTTGTGCGTAGTCTTCTAGAAAGTTAGCAGGGTGTTTGTTAACAATTGTTAATTGAGGCTATACGAGAACCACGCCATCTATGAAGATGAAACTGATGCTAAACTATACGCCCATTAAGACACCAGCAAGAACAATAGACACTATCATTAATGCGATAGTACGTAGAACTACCATTAACTCTTAAATTTCATTTAAAAAAAATGACATCAATTGTCAGTGAGAGGAAGGTTTCGTTACTTTTCATTTAACACCTATAAGGTGTTATTTTAAAATAATGGACATAAATTCATTTCGACCATATAAGTGTTTTAATTGTATCCAATTATGATGTAGACTCGACTTATGCGACTAGATATATTCTTTGTAAACTCACTGTTCACCAATTATCTAATTATCTCATTAGTAAAGTTTGATCAATTATTATTATTTGCACAACTATTAATTATTATTATTACAATTATTAAATTGCATAAGAATAAAGTAGATTCTATCCCCTACTTACAAATAAGAATTTTGTTTTTAATTTCTTTTATTCACTTCACTTTCAATGTGAATTAATTTTTATACTTGTTAATAATTTCTTATATAAATTTTTACTTTTTTAAAGTGAAATATCTAAATTGCTTAGTTCTTTTCTTTTTTTAAATAAAAAGATATAGTATTTTAAACTTCCAAATACAGGTTAATTTAAAAGATCTGCTTCAACGTATAAATTTTTCCGATGTGAAAATATTTCTACAACAATTTACTCAATTATTAATTTGAAAACATCTTCAAGAATATATATTTTTTTAAAAAAATTCAGAATTTCAATATTATACTCTTCAGTTTTTCATAAATTGTGGAAAATAGTAATAATACAATATTTTGTGCCTTATAAGTAAAAGAAGAAACGATAATTACATTCATCTTATCGTACTAAATGCTAGGTCTATTTACGTAATTGCTGTTGCAAAGCCTTTGACGATGTATTATAAAAAATATTTACATAGAAAGTTTACACAATTGGATTTTGATATATTTTTTACTTATGCAAGAAGCAGATAACGTTATAATTGTTAGTAAGGTCTTTGCAATCTTTAGTTTCGTTTAGAAGCATGTTTCCTAGTCTTCTGGAAGATTGTTCTTGTTTTATGTTGGGAATTTTGATTGTAAATCATATTTATCATTATTATATTAAAGATGATCTATGATACGATAAGTTATTGTACAATTAAATAAATAAATCTGAAAATCGTGTAAAAATTGCTAAAAATCACATTACACAAAATCCATACAATCCTTCACGTCATTTTAAAGCCTCAATCCGACAAAAGTAACTTAATAATGAATACATAAATTATGGTAATCTTTTGTTGTTTTTCCGGCTCATTTTTGTGAATCATTTCTCGCCGGGCTTAAGCATTGGCATCACCAGTACATGTGTCAAACAAGAACTTTCAAGTATTGTTTATTCTTTTTAATCTGCGACCTGGGTTCGATTCCCGGCGGGAACTCATGTGGTTCGGATTTCACGTTAATCAGTAGGTCCACGTCTCGTATAACTTCGCTGCTGAACGAATGTTAAACTCAAAATCAACTCAACGCTTTTTACTCTGCATCGCTTCTGCTTATGATTTTGTGCGTGTTACTAGAAATGTTAATGGCTTGAATTTTTTATTTATTTATCTTTCTTTCAGAGAGGCTTGTGTGTGTCACGCGGTACAGCAGCAATATTGAATCTCAGTTGCAGTCTTGTGTTACTGCCGATGTGTCGTTCTGTAAATTCGTTTCTGCACCAAATACTCTCTCGATATTCTCGAAGTGCTCTCACAGTTTGGTTGGAAAAAGTCAAAGTTATTCATATGGCAATTGCCATTACTATTGTGATAGCTTCAAGTAAGTTGTTTATTATTATTATTATTATTATTATTATTATTATTATTATTATTATTATTATTATTATTATTATTATTATTATTATTATTATTAATAATAATAATTGTCACAATTGAAAAAAAAATTAAAAAATCTTATATTTCTATTGCGAAGTTAGTAGATTTGAATGTTTATCAAGTGGAAAATCATACTCTTCAAAAAATGATCTGAAGAACTGCAATATACACTAAAATACACTCATGTAAGTAAATTTTCAAGAATTTGAATTCTTTTCCCTTATACTTTCTCTTTATATAGGAGGGTGAATTAGAAAGTTCATGGCCTGACTAGAAAGGAAGCAATTATTTTATATTCGTATACAGTAACTTTTTTTTTTTATGCCTCCACTTCCCCCTGCCTTGGCCGATTACTTTCGGACTTATTTATGGCAGACGCAACTGCCTCTTGCCTTTATTCTCTCTCTTATACTTGGTTTCTTTATTATCTTCCTGTCTTTTCGGCTGTCCAACCTCAGCAGATTGAGGTGAGGCACATTTCTTTTCAGCATGGCACCTAATATTTAAAACCATGCCCTTATATTTCTCTCTCTTTTTTTTTTTTTTGTTTGTTTGTTTTATTTTCCTTTATTTATCCTTTTACATGCAGAAAATAACCTGAAAGAAGAAAGAAAATATTTGATTACTACATAATATAAATGATTGGGAAGCAGCGCATTCACCACCCTGAAAAGTAAAAATTTAAAAAGAAAAAATAAACAAAACACAGTGTAAAAAACAACATCTTCTCATTTGGTGTTAACTGTCTTGTAGTTTCTTCTTTCTTCCATGATTCTCTATGCTTTTATCACACTGTTTCTCATATGTGTTTATTACACTAACACGCACAACACTGACACACACACAATGTTAATAGAGGTTATAGAAATAAAAACGACATAAATAAATAAATAAATAAATAAATAAAAAGAAACGTAAGTTTGTACTATAGTTCTGGGTGTTTGCCAGAACTTTAAAATTGTTTCTATTAGAATTTGATTTTTTTTTTTTTTTTTAATTGTATCTTTTCATAGTGCTATTTGTTCAATTACCTTCTTCGTTGGGTTCGTTCATTCCATAGGTTTCTCACTACATGCTCTGTTATTTTTTGAAAGTTATCGAATTTTGTTTTATCCTACCGTAAGCTAGTCCAATCTTCATCACTAAGTTCATCTCTGAGATTCCTTATTCCTTCACTAGTTACCTAATTTTCACAATTCCATATTACGTGTTCAGGTGTTTGGATTTCTCCACATGAACACATTTCGTCATTTTCAATATTTAATCTTTTCAAATGTGTTTTGAAGGGTCCATGTCCCGACAGCGCTTCCATAGTTTCCTTCTTTATTTCACCAATTTCTTTCCTTACTTTGATAGTTGGTATATATTCTTTGAGCTTTTCTCCTTTTGTTGTAGTGTACCATTCCTCCTGCCATTTTCTTTCTATCAACATATTTAGTTCGTCTTCGTTGTTCGGATTTGTACCTAGAATCTCTATTATTTTTATAGTTTCATTATTTGTTTTCCATCGTTTTATAGCTTCTCTTAGTATTTGGTAGTGGATTGGTTCTTCTAGTGCAAGCACCTGTAAGGATTCTATCGGTAGTGTTTTGATTATTCCTATTGTTCTAATTATAACTCCCCTCTGAACTCTGTTTATTTGTTCCCTTAATTTTTTATTTGCAAATATTCTGTGAGCCCAGATGCTGGCACAGTATTTTACTGTTGGCATTATTACAGCATTGTTGTACGTTTGTAGGGTCTTTTTGGGTATCTTATAGTCTTTTCTTGCAATTGTGAGTATTTTATGTGCAACTTTCTTTCCTTTGTCAGTTACGTTTTCGACATGTTTAGCATAGTTCAGTTTATCGTCAATCCATACTCCCAAATACTTGAATTCTTTCACTCGTTCAATTTTTTGGTTGTTAATCTTTAATATTGGATCTCTTTGTATAGATTGCCCGAATATCGTGTATTTAGTTTTATTTCCTGATAGTTTCAATTTATTTATTTCGCACCATTTTTGAAGCGTGTGTAAGACTTGGTTCCCTTTCCTCTCAATTTCGTCTCTTGATCGTGCTGATGCGACTATTGCGATATCGTCTGCATAGCCGACTACTCCTTCCGTGTCTTCCGTAATTTCCAGTGTTTATAGGCATGGTTCGATAACGATGTCCCACATCGTTGGACCGCATATGGATCCCTGTGGACATCCCTTTGTTGTATATGTGGTAATGTTATTATTTGGTGCCTTGTAAGTGACCTGTCTTTCGTTGCAGTATTCTAACATTAGTTGGTATAGTGATTTAGGTACTTTCATTTTTTTAAATTGTTTGAAGAGTGATGGCCACCACAAATTGTCAAAAGCTCCACTGATATCAACATAGATTACTACCTGTTACTTGTCTATTTTTCCATTTTCTATTAATTCTAAAAGCCTCCTTATAGCTGTCTCCGTACTGTTCTTCTTCCTAAAGCCATGCTGTAGCTTATCTCTTTCTATGTTTCGATATTTGCTAAGTCTGTTAGTGATTACTCTTTCGAATATTTTTCCTATTATATTTAAGAGACAGATCGGTCTATACGTCTTAGGGTCATCATTTCTTTTATCTTCGCTCTTTTTTATTATTACTAAGTTTGAGTATTTCCATATTTTAGGAATTCTTTTCGTCTTGAGGCATAAATTGTAGAGTCTTGATAGATATGGTGACCATGTATCTGCATTTTCCAGGAAAATTTCTGATTTTATCATGTCTGGACCTGCTGCTTTCTTCTTTTTTAACATTTTTATGTAATTACTTATTTCTTGATTGGTTGTTTCTTCCATAATTTCGTCGTTTATTGGTAAAATTTTCATTTCTTCCCTCATTTGTTTGTGCACCTCGTCATCGTCTTCTTTTTCGTCCTTGGGTAAAAGTTTTTCCATTAAAAATTTTATGGTGCTTTCCCATCCTGCAGTAAAACTTCCGTCATCTTTTCTTAAGGTTGAGAGAGTAGTTGGCTTCTTTATTTTCTGACTAATTACGAGTATTTTATATGGTTCACCCCAAATGTCTAGGTTAGTATTTTCTTTAAGGTAGTTCTTCCAACTATTTACTTTCATTTCTTTTATTTTGTTTTCATATAATTCTTTTTGCTCCCTGTATTTTCTTAGTCGTATTTGTTTCAATTCTATTTCCCACGTCTCTTGGTATAATTTCCTAGCTCTTCTCGTTTTTTTGATTTTCCATTTAATGTTCGTGTTTTAGTTGAACTTTTAATTGCTTTAATTATTTCAGTTTCCAATGTTTCAGCTATTTCATCAACATCGCTATCGTCTTCAATTTGTGGCAATTTAATTGTCTCCCAAAATTTAATCCAATTTATTCTTTTTGTGTTATATATTACAGTTTTATCGTTTTCATTTAGATTGTTAGAATTTGTTTTGCTGCTTATTTCGAATAGTATTGCGTTATGATCACTTAGGGTAGCCGCGTCTAGTACCCTCCAATTTGTTAATCTGTCGCTGAGTTGCAATGTTGTTAGTGTTATGTCTATGTTTGATTCACCCCCTTGTCTACTCCTGTACGTGGGCGGATGACCTTCCTCATTTATTACTACAAGATCATTTTCTGCTATCATTTCTTCTACTTTCTGTCCTCTGTCGTCTGTATATCTACTCTGCCAAATTGGAGATTTAGCATTCGCGTCGGCGCATATAAGTATGTCTTTGTGTTTGTAAGTGTCACAGAATTTTGTCATGGTATTTAAAAAAGGTTCTATATCTACACAATACTGACAGTAACAATTTAATATCATAATATCTCCATTTTGTGATTTAAGTTCTATACAATTTGTCCATGGGTCACTAAACTGGGTTAGATTTAGAATTTTGTAGTTTTTGTTTCTGTTTACTATCACTACCATAGGTTTCTCTCCAATGTGGTTTGAGTTTGGCTTCCCTCCTCGTGTGTTTTGTTTTTCACCTGTGTTGTTTATAGGTTTCTCTCCTGCGTACACTATTTCTGTTTTTCCCATTATCGTTAGTTTTTTGTTTTTAGTATAGGGTTCTTGTATTAAAATTATGTCTATATCTTCCTTCTCAGCGAGTTCTTTTATCTCGTCCATTACTGTAATTGACCCACCTGCGTTTATCTGCATAACTTTTATTCTTTCATCCTTCCTCGGTTCATCCATTCTTGTGGTCAGGGGTTATATATTTTAACGTGGGTGTGTGGCCACTCAGCTCTGTGGTCAAATACAATACGTCCATACAGTTTGGCAAATTCCCTATACACTTTCTCTGGGTTTATAAGGTGCACTATGCATGTATTTGTATCTTCTAAATCAATGAAACCTTCCTCTATTGTTAAAACCTTTTCGATGCTACTTATTGGTGTTGATTCTTCCAACCAAATTTCGAATTTTGTTTCGGAGATCAGATTTCTTCTAGCTTCAGATCTTTCTTTATCCCTTAGTTTATTCGACTGGCTTTTCCTTTTCTTCTTTGTTTTTTTTTTCATATTCTTTTCCAGTTGATTATTGAAAAATTTTTCGGGATACTTATCCATTAAAATTCTATCCTAGAAATGGTCCGCTCGTAAAACATTTTATATGTAGCGCAGTCCTTCTTATTTTTTGCATCACACTTCTTTTTCCTTCTGCTACATGGTATGCAATGCATACCTTGCTCTTATTTTTATCTTCACAGATAGCACGTTCGTAGCCTTTATTCCCGCAATGAGAGCATATCTTTTCTTCTTCCTTGCAGTGTTTGCTTACGTGTGAATAATCTAGGCATAAGGTACATTTTGGTATTGTGATGAAGTCCTTAATTCCATGAACTTCATACATAAGGTACACTCTACCTTCAGATATTAGTTTCCTTCTCATTGTGGCCGATGTCTCAATCACTAGATGGCATTTGTCTTTATTCTTCAGACCGGTTCTAAATCTTGGCTTTATATCTTGCTTGGCTTGTTCTATTTCCTGTTCTTCGAAGTTTTGCTCAATTAATGTTTCAATTATCTCTTCGTTCTCAAAATCAGCTGGAACATCGTATATTATTAGCAAAGGTTTTCTCTTGTTTGGCTTTTCTACTTTCACATTTTCATGTAATTTCCGGTTGTTCATTATTTTTCGTATACAGTATACAGTAACTGCGTAGCTATATCCTTTGATAGTCATTGGGTAAAATTTCATTTATCTATGGTTTCAGGTGAGAAATTTACAAGCCCCTAAGTTGGCGGAAGTAACGGAAGGCGCTGTTTCACCAGAACAATACGCGTGTTCACACGTCCCTTGCATCAATGGCAGAAATTCATCCCTATGGGTTCGAACATTTGTCGCACCCGCCCTATTCGCCTGATCTGGTCCCCCTTGAACTTTCACTTGTTTAGAAAACTGAAAAAGTTTTTCAGAGGGTCAGTGATTTTCTTCGGATGCAGAGGTGCCGTACTAGGATATTTTGCAGGGCTCGAGGAATTATTTTTTAAAAAGTGGTATAGAAGTGTTACCGGACAGGTGGCGTAAATGTATCTCGGTCGAGGGGAATTACATGGAGAGAGAAAACATAACTTATCCAAATATTTTCTAATTTTGTAGGTCAGGCCACAAACTTTCCATTCCACCCTCGTATTTCATATGTTGATCTTCATTTAAGTTAATATTAATTTATTTTCCATCTCAGTAAGACATAAATGCGAAACAAGACTCAAAGATAAAGTTTCCAGTAAACAATATTGTATGAATGGATATATGGGCACGACTCTTATTCAATATACTCCTTAATATATTCAAGTGACTAACCAAATATCGACATTCAAAAAATTAACGAAAAGCTATATATTCGATCACTGCTTTATTCTCTGAATGAACTTTCTAGATATATAATTAGTATATTAATTCGTAATGAATTTCTAGATATAGTTGCTGCGACTCGAAAAACTGTTTTGTGACATTTTGTCGACAATGAGTCACAATACTACAATATGAGCAGAAAGTGGTGTTGTACCTTCCCTTATATTCCTATGTCTGAATTCTTAATAGTTTTCTCGTAATAATAAAACAAAAATAACATTTGTTAACAATGTAAGTGATGATAAGACGCTCTTTTTGCTTCTAGAAAGTTGCAAGCGGTTTTTCGAGGTTCAGCAACGATATATGACTAGTAGCATTGACCGTATTGAAATGGCAAATTCAGATTTAAAAGTTTAGTAATTCACTGACGAACTTCAGATTTGCTTTTGAGTTGATTAGTTTCCATATCTTCCGTATAAACTTCTTAAAAACAATTTCACCAATAACTAAGTTTTTCTAACTAAAAATTACACACTGCAGAACTTTGTTGATGCTAAACAAATCTATTTGAACATCGCAAGTGCTGTACTGGGAGTATCAAAAGCCCGGGTCCAGTTGGAGGACTGTTGTAGGAAATAGGAGAGGACAGTTGTAGGAAATAGAGGACAGTTCCAATTTCACCAAATGTTTGGCCTCCATACTGGTAAGGTGCCGTGTGTTGAATGAAAAAGCAACATTGCCTTTTGACTGTTCCCTTGAGTCCTCACCATACCAACAATACAGTATTGTTGGGACACCGATTTGAAGTGTTCTAGGTTCCTTCACACATCAATGTGCACGTTAACCGCGTCATTTTTATGTACTATTACGTTCCGTTCGAACATCTTTGTTGAACTGGAAACGCTACTTTTTCGTTTTTATCAAACGGCGGGCGCCTTACCATTGTGGAGGCCAAACGGCTGGTGCAATTGTGAAAAAAAAAAAAAAAAAAAGATAGAAGACCACCTACTTCTTCCTTTCATTCCATCTTCTCGTACCTTTACCTATAATGGAGTTAGCCTATGACCCCGGACTTTTGATACACCAGGTATCTGGATGGTGTAATAATAATAATAATATAGTAAGGTAACAAAGAAAGTTTTGTCGCTTTTTCACCCACCATCTTCGAACATCAAAAGACGTACCGGGAAGATCAAAATAGTTCCCATCAGCATCAACGACCTTCTGCCAACGTTCTGGAAGACCATGGATTCCATCACGGTAGAACTTCGTGGGCTGTGAAGTGAAGAAAATATCAAGTGCATTTTCACCTCTACTAGAGATTTGAACTGGCATCTTCTAAGGTGATTGACTAAGGAATGAAACAGGTGATAATCGGACGGTGCAATGTCCGGGAAGTATGGCGGATGCAATCGTTATTTCTTATTCAAGGCATAGAAGATGTCATCCTAGCTACGTGGGGCTTACCGTTATCCTGTAACAGGAGGACCCTTTTGCGATTCAGAAGTGTTGGCTCCAGAGTTTTGAGTTTTTCTTGAACACGGCTCAACTGCTGACAGTACACATTTGCATTGGTATTCTGACCAGCTGGTAGCAATTCACTATGCACGATGCTACGAGTAGTCCACCGAACACACAGAAGGACATTTTTCCGGTGCAGGTTTCGGCTGTTTTGGAACCGGTTCATGGTATGCTAACCAATAATGACGGGACCGTAGAGCTTCGTACAGGAACAGCTTCTCATCACATGTCAGCACCCGTCCAGAAATAGCTCCTTTCTCAGACGAGACAGCAAAGAAACACAGATGTCCGCCCGCGTTGCCTTCTGGCCCGAAGTCAAAACATGTGGGACCCATCGACCCAACTTGCAGTGCTTCCCAGTGCGGTGCTTCCGAATGGTTTTTCCACTCACACTGAATTTTAGTCCCAGTTCCTCGCATGTCTGGTCACTGTTCGCCTCAATTGCTGTCTGAAGATCTTAATTTTGTACATGTGTTGGTCTTCCGGCACATGGTGCGTCTTCGAGTGTTTCGTCACCGTCCTTAAACTTGTTAAACCACCACTGCCTTGTTCGCGTACTCACGAAACTCTCACCAAAGGCCTGGCATATCTTCCGCTCCGCTGTCGTACAGCATACACGCTCTTATGTCGTTCTTATGACGCAGAGGTCCCATGTTCACTCTGTCCTTACTCAAGTTCACGATGTAACTGAACTGCCGCAACCAGAATATACACACACCAAGACCTAAAGCTTCACCTTATCTCCATTCGCATTCAACTCATGGTGTGAGGGCCAATTGAACACAGGCTTCCACAAAAAAGCGACAGAACTTTCTTGGTTACCTTTATATATATTGGACACCTGATGGAAGAGTGTTACAACTCAACAATTGGAAATTTTAAGTTGTGATTGCTCAAAAGAGAAAGAGAGAGAGAGAGAGAGAGAGAGAGAGAGAGAAAAGCGAGCTCTATCTGATGGTATTTTCGCAGAAACGTAACTAAAGAAATTAACCCCTAAATGGTAGAAATAGCCGTATTCCAGGGAGCGATTTTGAAAGAATAACAAGCCTAATGTGTATTTTTGACTTGTAACAGTCTTCCACAGAGTGTGCAATATACGAGGGTAAGTTAAAAATTATCCGCAATGTAGCTATACTTTTTTTTTTTTTTTTTGTAACACAAATAGGAACCTCACCTTAACATTATTTTTCAATATAGTCCCCTTGCTTTTCAATGCACTTGGTCTATCGTTGTACAAGCTTTTTGATATCCTCAGAAAAGAATGTTTTCGGTTGAGGAGCGGGCCACGCATGTACCACGTCCTTCACGTCCTGATCCGAGGTGAATCGACGGCTGCTTAATGACGGAACCATGACTTATCTCTAGACAATGTGCCACTTCATCACTAGTCAACTCGTCTCTCTGACAGAAACACGTCACGTGCACGCTCAATGTTATCATTTGTGGCCGTAGACGGTCGTTCGACTCCTTCCTAGTGCGTAACACTTGTGCGACGGTCGTTCGGCTCCTTCGTAGTGGGTAACGCTTGTGCGATGGTCGTTCGGCTCCTTCGTAGTGGGTAAAACTTGTGCGATGGTCGTTCGGCCCTTTCCTAGTGGGTAACACTTGTGCGATGGTCGTTCGGCTCCTTCGTAGTGGGTAACACTTGTGCGACGGTCGCTCGGCTCCTTCGTAGTGGGTAACGCTTGTGCGATGGTCGTTCGGCTCCTTCCTAGTGGGTAAAACTTGTGCGATGGTCGTTCGGCTCTTTCCTAGTGGGTAACACTTGTGCGATGGTCGTTCGGCTTCTTCCTAGAAGGTAGCACTTGTGCGATCATTTTTGAATTTTTCAATCCATTCGTAGACACTCCGTTGCGGCAAGACACTGTTTCCGTATTGTATCGAAAGTCTTTGATGGATTGCGGCCCCTGATACACCTTCCGACCACGAAAATCCAAATCACTACTCGTTGTTCCTCTTTGGTGCAAACTTCTAATGGAGCGGCCATGATCTATCAGCAACAAAAGAAAGACAAATGGAAGAATTAGGATCAAAGTTTCATAGCATGACTACAACAGCATAACAATAAAATAAACGAGGAGAGAGATCAGCATGAACAATGTACAAAAAGTTATGCCAAAATTGCGGATCATTTTTGACTTACCCTTCTATTAGCGGCAAATAATTTACAATATGGACAATAATCATATTATTCTCTTTGCAGCCATTCATACAGGATCTCATATGTTAAATGCAGTAAATTTTTCTCGACATTATAACTACGAATTTCCAGAAATCAACATGGCTTCTCATGCCGGAGAGGTGAGTTGTTTATTATATTTTGGAAATTGAAGAAAATGAACTAGTATAAGGTTACAACTATTTTTTCTCAAGTTACGAACTTTCACTTAATTGAGGCTCTCTTTATTCTTTTCTCAATAAATATGAAACTATGTTGACCATTTTAAACTAAAACTAGTAGTCTTGCGAATTCCCGCCATATGTTGTGCTACTTGAATTGACTTAATATTTTGAAATTCAATATAGGATAATGATAAATTGATTAGATGTGATATGACATTGCCTATAAAAGGCTCATATTGTTATAATAATTTAGTTTGTAAAGTTTTTCCGTTTCTGTTCTTAAGAAATATGTTATTCTCCTTTACAGGAACCAATTTGGATGTTGTTAACTTCAGGTAAGAAATGGAATTTCTCATGTAAATCAACAGACGAAATTATTAAGATACAATCCTAGTCTTAAAATATCTCTAAACTCATTTTTTAGAGGATGTTATTTACAACGCAGGAAATTATATAAATTAACATACTAATTTTAGCATTAATATTTTATCTTTATTATTAGATTTATTTTAGTGAAAGAGTTTCTACAATATTAGTAATGTGTCTATTTTTTAAAGATTGATCTTCGTTATATAATTATCCATTGAGTTTCAAGAGAAACTTCCTAAGAGCCTTCGGATTGTAATATTGACCAACTATTGGAGATCATTGTATTTTCAAGGAAATTAAAGAGTTCGTTACTGAATTCTCTATGTCTATCTCTCTGTGTGTGTATCTGTTATTTGCGAGGTTTTTTTTTTTTTTTTTTTTTTTTTTTCAATTTTGAGCCCTCCATTCGATAGAGAATCAAAAACTTTCTCAAAGAAGTGAAGCAATTTTTCGCGTCACTCTTACCGTTCCCGAGATATTGGTCAAAAAAGTTCCGATTTCGAGAGATTTAAGGAAGCCATATCTCGGGAAGCGTAAGACATAGAGAGATCATATTGGTGTTATTCAATACCTAAGAGGATAGCGAATATTTTTGTACCAAAAATAATCGGTAGCCACTGGCCAACTGGCCACCGTTTCCCAGATATTGGTTTAAAAAAAAAAAAAAAGTTCGGATTTAAGAAAATTTAAGAAGCCATATCTCGGGAACCGTAAGTCATAGAGAGATGATATTTTGTGAATTTTTCGATTTTGAGCCCTCCATTTCGTGTATACGTCTTCGTAAAACAACGTATCGTAGAACGTTTTGACAGAACTCTTAAACAAAACATATGAAAAAAATTTAGTACTCAAGGAAATTATAAATGGATAGGTATATTATAAGAATTGTTTAATGAGTATAATAATAAAGTACATAGAACAATTGGTATAAAGCCTGTAGAAGTTAATAAGAAAAATTATTCCTTTTAAGTTCGTTCTGGCAATACTCTTGGAGCATTCTCAGCTGTTTTTATTTATTTATTTCTATAAGAAAATATAGGTGACGATATCGCACTATGTAAATAATACGCTTAGAAATATACATTCATAATATTGAAGCATAATTGTATAGAATCAGCTACTGGCACTTGCGTTTTAATTAGACATCTTTATCTTTTAATAACCTCTGTATTTTCTACCAATTCTTATTTAAGAACTCAAAATAAAAGAAAAAATAATTCGATATAAATTTGTTGAAAACAGGTCTGCTTCCTAAACTTGTATAAGGTCGAATTTGTAAATTCCTAAATGTTGTATTTTTTCTAATGTTTTGGAAACAGTACCTAAGAGCCAGACATACTACTAAAAATAATACAAAATTTACCATTTTTCTTTTGCTTGGTTTTCATAAGTGAAAGGAGATAGTGAAATGCAATTTATCACAATCATAGATAATGTTATTCTCTAGAATAGAAAATATGAACCTGAAAATTTTCAGTTACCATCCGTAGAAATTACAGTGTTGCCAGAATAACATTTCCCTCGAAATCTACGTTAAGGCAGCGACTAGAAGAACGAACTGAACTGCATTTGATTACATATCATGTTTTGTATCCTGTGAAGAACTTTTTAAATAACATTATTATTTAATTTTAAAAGCTGTATGTTGAAACCATTTTGCTTATTACAAACTAGATAAAACTATTACTTAGAAAATAGTTCACTTCCAAGACAACATGATATGTAATCAAATGCAGTCGTTCGTTGCTCTAGTCGCTGCCTTAAATTAGATTTTGAGGGAAATCTTATTCTGGCAACGCTGTAAGTCCTATGGATGGCAACACTGAAAATTCTTCAGGTTCATATTTTATGTTGTAGAATAAGATTATTTATGATTGTGGTAAGTTACATTTCATTATCTCCTTTCACTTATGAAAACCAAGGAAAAGAAAAATGGTAAATTTTGTATTATTTTTAGTATATCGGGCTCTGAAAATTATAGTATTTTACAAATTAATCGTTTAATTATTATTATTAGTTCCAGGTTTGACTGGTCTTGGAATGATGTTAGTACTTGTAGTAATGACTGTTTCGTCTCTTCGATGGGTGCGAACAAACCATTACAATGTGTTTTGGTTTACGCATTATCTATTCCTGTTATTTTTGCTTCTACTCATCTTTCACCCGCTCAGGTAGGTGCGTATCAGCCAATTATTCACATTTTTTTTTTTTTTTAGTATTTACTTTTCAACTAATGATAAACCATCGCAAATTTTGTAAATCAAAATTTCAAATAATTTCAAAATAATTCCCCAAAATTAGCTTATGCAATTTTCTTGTGTAATTGTGAAATTTGAAAATCTGTTGTTTCTTCATGTAATTTAAGAGAATTCCCCCAAAATTTAATTTTTCTTCGTTATATTCAAGTAATTTATTGTTCCTAGTAAAATTTCTGTTATGATACATATTTACGATTTTTTAAAAAAGTTTTTCCTTTATTAGTAGCATACCCAAACTTGCATACACAAACGTAACGAAATAAGAGCAATTTTATAGTCAGAAACAAATTTGAATTAAAATTGTCT